>NW_027598442.1:0-44587 GCF_964194155.1 Cetorhinus maximus | reverse complement strand
CCCGCCCTCGGACACTCTCTCTCCCTTAGTCTTCCCACGGGCTCTCTCTACCTCTGAGTCTGGCCTCGGACTCTCCCTGACTCCCAAAGCCTGCCCTCGGGCACTGTCCCACTCCTGGTCCAGCCATTGCCCCGGACCCACAGACTCACCAGTCCTTGTGCTGCTTTGTACACGGGCGAGATGGACAGATCCGCACATTTCACCTCCCAGACTTGCACAGCATCGAACCAGTGGTCAGGCGCTGCCGAATTATCCCATCGATAATAGGGCCGAGGGCTCTCGATGACATGATCCTGGGGAAGAGAGAGAGGAACAGAGCGAGGGAGGTGGGGTGGCGGGGAAAACAGACAACGTGTCAGAACCTGGTGAGGTGAAGAGAGCCGGAGGCCCAGGAGGGAGTGGGGAAGATGTGTGTTACCGGGAGTCTGTAGAAATACTGATCAGATTGTATTCCAACTGGGGAAATGGGGTCCAGCTCAGGGAACCACAGCTCAGGTTTTGGTGGGAGCGCAGCACAGAGTCAACGCACCAATATCAGGGAGAAAAGAGTCACATTCGGAAGATACATTATACAGACTCGTCCTCCTGTTCCTGTGTAACAGGCTCGAGGGGCTGAATGGGCCTCCTCCTGTTCCTGTGTAACAGGCTCGAGGGGCTGAATGGGCCTACTCCTGTTCCTGTGTAACAGGCTCGAGGGGCTGAATGTGCCTCCTCCTGTTCCTGTGTAACAGGCTCGAGGGGCCGAATCGGCCTCCTCCTGTTCCTGTGTAACAGGCTCGAGGGGCTGAATGGGCCTCCTCCTGTTCCTGTGTAACAGGCTCGAGAGGCTGAATGGGCCTCCTCCTGTTCCTGTGTAACAGGCTCGAGAAGGGGCTGAATGGGATCCTCCTGTTCCTGTGTAACAGGCTCGAGGGGGCTGAATGGGATCCTCCTGTTCCTGTGTAACAGGCTCGAGTATCCCCTGATTCTCACCAGGCCTCACCTTGAAGAACTTGGCATGTTGCTCCAAATCCTCATCCTTGAAGCCTGTCCCAATCTGGAAGGAGAGAGAGAGAGAGAGAGAGAGAGAGAGAGTGTGAGAGAGAGAGACCAGTTACACAGCCTGGTTATTCTCAAGGAGAGGGGCCAAGCAGTGTGGGGGCCTGGGTGTGAGGCCCCAGGGGCAGCGAGACCCCAGGGGCAGCGACAGCCGGGGCTCTTGTCCGACAGATCACACTCACCTTGCAGATGGTTTGAAACTCCTCACTGTCTTCTTCGTAACAGGCCAATAGGAAGCCCCCGTACATGCCAGTCCGCTTCCCCCTCCCGTGGTAAGCTCCAATAACAACCAGGTCCAGAGTATCCCCCACACCATCCAGGTAATCCTTCTTCAACTGTGCGACAGGGAGAGAGAGAGACAGAGACTTTCACATCAGGAAACAGCCCCTGGAGCACAATCTGACTGCAGCCACCTCAGGAGGTATGAGGGGCCACTGACTACAGGCTCCATCGAATAGGGAGAGAGAGAGAGAGACAGAGAGAGAGAGAGAGAGACAGAGAGAGAGGCAGAGAGATTTAGGGAGGGAATTACAGAGTTCAGGGCCCCCAAGCCCTCCCTACACTCCCCACCTCCCACAACCCAACCAACAGGAGGATGAGAATTGTAGGAGCTGGAGGAGGTTACAGAGATAGGGAGGGAGGGGGAGAGGGAGGGATTTGAACAGGAGGATGAGAATTGTAGGGGCTGGAGGAGGTTACAGAGATAGGGAGGGAGGGGGTGAGGGAGGGATTTGAAGAGGAGGATGAGAATTGTAGGGGCTGGAGGAGGTTACAGAGATAGGGAGGGAGGGGGTGAGGGACCACAGAGAATTTTAAAATCGAGGCAGTGTACAAGCAGATATTTGTCCAGACGCTCAGGACCGGGTTCAGCAGGTGGTGAACTCCCAGGGTTTGGACTCAGGCAGATTCCAGGGAGAGGGATGGGGTCAGGAGCGAGGGGACAGAGGATGGTGTGGGTCTCCCCACGTGTGAATCTCTGCTCCTTTAGGACTGAATGAGAGATGAGATGGTGGAGAGAGAGAGAGAGAGAGGATCAGTGTGAAAACTGACGCTGTGTTTGCTGCCGGGCCGGTCTGTCCAGTTCGGGGCAGCAGTTTAGGGAGGATGTCAAAGGGCCCGGAGACTGTGTGGAGGGGGTTTCCCAGGGGGTCCAGTTCAGACGGAGAGAGACACGGGGGGGAGCCGGGGTCTGGGTGACTGTGTGGAGGGGGTTTCCCAGGGGGATAAGGGGGTCCCAGTTCACACGGAGAGAGACACGGGGGGAGTCGGGGTCTGGGAGACTGTGTGGAGGGGGTTTCCCAAGGGCTCCCAGTTCACACGGAGAGCGACGCGGGGGGAGCCGGGGTCTGGGAGACTGTGTGGAGGGGGTTTCCCAAGGGCTCCCAGTTCACACGGAGAGAGACACGGGGGGAAGCCGGGGTCTGGGAGACTGTGTGGAGGGGGTTTCCCAGGGGATAAGGGGGTCCCAGTTCACACGGAGAGAGAGAAGGGGGGGAGTCGGGGTCTGGGAGACTGTGTGGAGGGGGTTTCCCAAGGGCTCCCAGTTCACACGGAGAGAGACACGGGGGGGAAGTCGGGGTCTGGTTCTCCGTTAGGCAGAGAAGGTGAAGGGCGGGGGGGAGATTGAACACAGACATTGAAAACCAGGAAGGGTTTGCGATGGAGTCAATGCGGAGAAACTGTTTCTGATCAGTCGGAAATCAGGGAACAGGATTTAAAACAATCGGAGAGAGAAGCAGAGGAGGAAAGATGAAGTCACAGTGTTTTAAACACAGCCAGTTGTTGTGATCTGGAAGGCGCTGCCCGAAAGGGCGTCGGAAGCAGATTCAATCGGCATTTTCAAAAAGGGGAAATCGGATAAATACTCGAAGGGGGAACAGTTACAGGGAGACGGAGGGAGGGAGGGGGGAGGATAATTCATTAACTGGATCACTCAGTCAGAGACGGAACAGGCGCGATGGGCCGAATGGGCTCCTTCTGTGTTTATATTAGGGAATCATTGTAAAATTAGGAAGGTTGCAAACATTATTAGGCCGCTTGGAGATAACCCGACTCCAGCACTACCCCCACTGTACCTTCAACCAATTGTGTGACCGCTTCGCAATCTCATAGGTCGCGTCCACTTCCAGCGTTTTCACCATCAGTCCCTCACACGAATCTGATCCAAGACAACATGGGTTAGTGTGAGACCCGTCCACTCCCTCACAGTCTGACACAGGACAGTGTGTGTCAGTGTGAGATCTGTCCACTCCCTCACAGCCTGACACAGGACAGTGTGTGTCAGTGTGAGATCTGTCCACTCTCTCACAGCCTGACACAGGACAGTGTGTGTCAGTGTGAGATCTGTCCACTCTCTCACAGTCTGACACAGGACAGTGTGCGCCAGTGAGAGAACAGTCCACTCTCTCACAGGCGCAGGTGCCTGTGCGTACAGGCCTAGGTGCTATGCAACACTAACCTTTAATGGACTGCTCCAGGAAGTCCGCAATCTCCTCCGTGTCCGAGCTCGCCATGGACTGTGCAAACATAAACTCCCCCTCCACCTCTGTGAACGCTTCTCGCAATAGCTGCCGTCGTTTGAGAAGAGGTTCCTTCACCAGGGACTAGGGAGAGAGAGAGGGAGAGAATGAGACAGATCGAGAGAGGGACCGAGAGAGGGAGGGAGGGAGAGGGACCGAGAGAGGGAGGGAGGGAGAGGGACCGAGAGAGGGAGGGAGGGAGAGGGACCGAGAGAGGGAGGGAGGGAGAGGGACCGAGAGAGGGAGGGAGGGAGAGGGACCGAGAGAGGGAGGGAGGGAGAGGGACCGAGAGAGGGAGGGAGGGAGAGGGACCGAGAGAGGGAGGGAGGGAGAGGGACCGAGAGAGGGAGGGAGGGAGAGGGACCGAGAGGGGAGGGAGGGAGGGAGAGGGACCGAGAGAGGGAGGGAGGGAGAGGGACCGAGAGAGGGAGGGAGGGAGAGGGACCGAGAGAGGGAGGGAGGGAGAGGGACCGAGAGAGGGAGGGAGGGAGAGGGACCGAGAGAGGGAGGGAGGGAGAGGGACCGAGAGAGGGAGGGAGGGAGAGGGACCGAGAGAGGGAGGGAGGGAGAGGGACCGAGAGAGGGAGGCAGGGAGAGGGATCGAGAGAGGGAGGCAGGGAGAGGGATCGAGAGAGGGAGGGAGGGAGAGGGACCAAGAGAGGGAGGGAGGGAGAGGGAGCGAGAGAGGGAGGGAGGGAGAGGGACCGAGAGAGGGAGGGAGGGACAGGGAGTGAGAGAGGGAGGGAGGGACAGGGAGCGAGAGAGGGAGGGACGGACAGGGACCGAGTGAGGGAGAGGGATCGAGAGAGGGAGAGGGACCGAGAGAGGGAGAGGGACCGAGAGAGGGAGCGGGATCGAGCGAGGGAGAGGGACCGAGAGAGGGAGAGAGACCGAGAGAGGGAAGGGATCGAGAGAGGGAGAGGGACTGAGAGGGGGAGAGAGACCGAGAGAGGGACCGAGAGAGGGAGGGGTAGCGAGAGAGGGAGAGGGAGAGAGAGGGAGAGGGAGAGAGAGGGAGAGAGGGAGAGGGACGGAGGGAGGGAGTGTGAGGGGTCAGAGCTGACACTGGAATGCTCACCTGTCCGTTGAGGTAAAGCAGGTCGAAGGCGTAAACACAGACCTGGACCGTGATATCGGCAGCATCAACATCCTGACAGAGAGAAACAAACCCACCGGTTACACAGAACGATCCCGGGGGGGGTGGGGGGCGGTTACAGGGGACGATCCCGGGGGAGTGGGGGCCAGTTACAGGGGGCGATCCCGGGGCCGGTTACTGGGGACGATCCCGGAGGTGGGGGGGGAGGGGGCCGGTTACTGGGGATGATCCCGGACACGGGGGTGACCCTGGGGACCTGGACCCCGGCCTTATCCCCACTTTCCCCTGCTCTCCGCCTACCTTGCGTTTCCGGGTGGTCAGCACCTGGAAAGGTTGGATCTGCCTCTTCTCCTGGTCCCAGGCCACAGCCTCGGAGTCAATGACACAGGATTTGACGTGTGCCTTTCTCACCTGCAAATCAAAGCCCAGCATTAATTCCAGGATCAGAGAATCGAAAAGCTGCGGGCGCTGGAAATCAAACAGAAACAGGAGATGCAGCAGGTCTGACAGTGTCTGTGGAGGGAGAGGAGCGGGGTTACAGGTAAACAGGGTTACAGGTGAACAGGGTTACAGGGGAACAGGGCTACAGGGGAACAGGGTTACATGGGAACAGGGCTACAGGGGAACAGGGCTACAGGGGAACAGGGCTACAGGGGAACAGGGCTACAGGGGAACAGGGCTACAGGGGAACAGGGCTACAGGGGAACAGGGGAACAGGGCTACAGGGGAACAGGGCTACAGGGGAACAGGGCTACAGGGGAACAGGGCTACAGGGGAACAGGGCTACAGGGGAACAGGGCTACAGCGGAACAGGGCTACAGCGGAACAGGGCTACAGCGGAACAGGGCTACAGCGGAACAGGGCTACAGCGGAACAGGGCTACAGCGGAACAGGGCTACAGCGGAACAGGGGTAATTTGGAACAGGGTTACAGCGAAACAGGGTTAATTTGGAACAGGGTTACAGCGAAACAGGGTTAATCTGGAACAGGGTTACAGCGAAACAGGGTTACAGCGAAACAGGGTTACAGCGAAACAGGGTTACAGCGAAACAGGGTTAATGTGGAACTGGGTTAATGTGGAACTGGGTTACAGCGGAACAGGGTTAACGCGAAACAGGGTTACAGCGAAACAGGGTTACAGCGAAACAGGGTTAACATGGAACAGGGTTACAGCGAAACAGGGTTACAGGTAAACAGGGTTAAAGCGAAACAGGGTTACAGGTAAACAGGGCTACAGCGAAACAGGGTTACAGCGAAACAGGGTTACAGGTAAACAGGGTTACAGCGAAACAGGGTTACAGCGAAACAGGGTTACAGGTAAACAGGGTTACAGCGAAACAGGGTTAACGTGGAACAGGGTTACAGCGAAACAGGGTTACATGTAAACAGGGCTACAGCGAAACAGGGTTAACGTGGAACAGGGTTACAGCGAAACAGGGTTACAGCGAAACAGGGGGAGCATGAGGGGGCTGTGGGAGCTGGAGGGGGAGCAGGAGGGGTGGGGCCAGGGGAAGAGGGGCGGGGCCAGGGGAGGAGGGGCGGGGTCGGGGAGCGGGAGGGGCGGGGCCAGGGGGAGCGGGAGGGGCGGGGCCGGGGGGAGCAAAGGGGAAGGTCAGGGGTCGGTTGGAGGGTCGGAGAGTTTAAATGACTCTGAGTGTGAGCTGATTGATTTTGGCAGGAAGAATATGGAGAGAGTGTAAAATAAAGAGAGAAACTCTAAAGGAGGTGCAGGAACAGAGGGACGCGGTGTAGATGTACACAGGTCAGTGAAGGTGGCAGGACATGTTGAGAGAGCAGTTAATAAAGTAAATAGTATCTTAGGCTTTATTAACAGGGGCTTAAGTTAAGAGTAAGGGGGTGATGTTGAACTTGTATAAAACACGAGTTAGTTCTCATCTGGAGTTCTGCCTCCAGTTCTGGGCTCCATACTTGAGGAAGGATGTGAAGATATTGGAGAGAGTACAGAGGAGATTCACAAGAATGATTCCCGGGATGAAGAACTGTAGCTATGAGGAAAATTGGAGAGGTTGGGACTGTTTTCCTTGGAGTTAAGGAGGCTGAGAGGAGATTTGACAGAGGTATTCAAGATCCTGAGGGGTGAGGACAGGGTAAAGAGTGAGAAACTGTTCCCACTCAAAAGGACATCAAGAACGAGAGGGCACAGATTCAAAATAATGGGCAAAAGGAGTAAATGTGATATAAGGAAAAATATATTTCACCCAGAGGCTGGTTGGAGTCTGGAACAAACTTCCTGAGAGGGGGGTGAAGGCAGGTTTGATCGAGGTATTTAAAAGAGAATTGGATTGTTACCTGAAAGGAGAGAATGTGTAAGGTTACAGAGATAAGGCAGGGGAGTGGGACTAGGTGGAAATGCTCTTTCAGAGAGCCAGTGCTGACTGGATGGGCCGAATGGCAGCCTCCTGTGCTGGAAAGGTTCTGTGATAATGGTTCTGGGGGGGGTGCAGGAGTGTGGGAAATGGTTGTCCACAGTCTTGTCAACCAGAGTGAACGGGGGGAGTGGGGGGAATGTGGCTGAAATCCCCACCCCATCACCCTTCCGCCCCCATCGGGAGGTGTAGTCGAGGAGCTGTGGGAGTCGGTGGGCTTGTCCCGAGGATTAGTTGACAGTCTATCACCAAAAATGGAGACGGAGGGGCCAAGGAAGGGAAGGGAATGTGGGAGATGGACCATGTGAAGCTGGGAGAGGGGTGGAAACTGGAAGCAAAGTGATGAATCTTTCCAGGTCCAGACGAGAGCAGGAAATGGCACCGATACAGTCATGGTTTACCAGAAAGAGAATTGTAGCAGGGGTCCTGTGTAGGACTGGAACAAGGAATGTTCCACATATCCCATAAAGAGACAGGAATAACTGGGGCCCATGCGGGTGCCCATAGCCACACCTTTTATTTGGAGGAAGTGAGACAAGTGAAAGGGGAAATTGTTCAGTGAGAGAACAAGTTCAGCCAGGCGGAGGAGAGCGGTGGAGGATGGGGATTGTTCGGGCCTCTGTCTGAGGAAGAAGCGGAGAGCCCTCAGACCGTCCCAGTGGGGGATGGAGATGTAGAGGGACTGGACGTCCATGGTGAAGAGGTTCAGCCAGGCGGAGGAGAGAGGTGGTGGATGGGGATTGTTCGGGCCTCTGTTCGAGGAATAAGCGGAGAACCCTCAGACCGTCCCGGTGGGGGATGGAGATGTAGAGGGACTGGACGTCCATGGTGAAGAGGTTCAGCCAGGCGGAGGAGAGAGGTGGTGGATGGGGATTGTTCGGGCCTCTGTCTGAGGAAGAAGCAGAGAGCCCTCAGACCATCCCGGTGGGGGATGGAGGTGTAGAGGGACTGGACGTCCATGGTGAAGAGGGGGCAGTTAGAGCCAGGGAACTGGAAATTGTTGAAATGACGTAGGGCATCAGGAGAATCACGAACGTAAGTGGGAAGTGACTGGACAAGGGGAGAGAAAACAGTCAAGATGGGAAGAAATGTGTTCTGTGGGGCAGGAACAGACTGAAGCGATAGGGACCAGGACAGTCCTTTGGGTGGGTTTTGGGAAGGTGGTGGATGTGGGCTGGGTGGAGCTGGTGGACGATGAGGTTGGAAGGAAGATGACCAGAGATGAGGTCATGGACTGTCCTGGAAACATTGGCTTGATGTTTGGTGGTGGGGTCAGGGAGCAGGGGCAGGTAGTACTGAGTGTCAGGGAGGTTCACACACCAGACAACAGCAGCACCGCCCCGGTCAGCACATTGTGATTCAGGAATTAATTCCGGCAATTCATCGAGGCTGGGAATGAGAAAGACTCAGGGTCAAACATGTCACAGACACCACTGGCCCCCAGAGTGTTTAACCCAGGGAGACGGGCAAAGTGCCCACCTCATTGACAGTAATGAACTGCTGGGTATTATACCGATATCATCAACCCATCGATGGAAATGTTGCATACGGTCAGCTCGCTGTACCTTAGGAAGCCTGCTGACAATGTCGGGGTACTTGGTGGTGTTATTCTCTTGATTGCGACTGTAAATGTGAATTTCGCCTGTATCCAGCATGTGAATCTGGGAAGTAGAAACAGCACAAAACATCACCCACATCAGGGAAAGTTACCGATCCAACCGAGGGGATTGCAATACATGGGGAAATACATGGGGAAATACATGGGGAGCAATCCCTAAACTGCCTGGATCTCGATACACTCGCAGCCACAGCTGTCTGGCAATGAAGCAGGAGCCCCAATACACCCAACCCCGACTGTAATACCCAGACCCTGACATACCCACATCATTACCCCAATACTCCCAACCCCGACTGTAATACCCAGACCCTGACCTACCCACATCAGGAGCCCCAATACTCCCAAACCCGACTGTAATACCCAGACCCTGACCTACCCACATCAGGAGCCCCAATACTCCCAAACCCGACTGTAATACCCAACCCTGACATACCCACATCATTACCCCCAATACACCCAACCTCGACTGTATTACCCAGACCCTGACTTACCCACATCAGGAGCCCCAATACTCCCAAACCCGACTGGAATACCCAGACCCTGACCTACCCACATCATTACCCCAATACTCCCAAACCCGACTATAATACCCAGACCCTGACAAACCCATATCATTACCCCCAATACTCCCAACCCCGACTGTAATATCCAGACCCTAACCTACCCACATCATTACCCCCAATACTCCCAAACCCGACTGTAATATCCAGACCCTGACCTACCCACATCAGGAGCCCCAATACTCCCAAACCCGACTGTAATACACAAACCCACATCATTACCCCCAATACTCCCAAACCCGACTGTAATATCCAGACCCTAACCTACCCACATCATTACCCCCAATACTCCCAACCCCGACTGTGATACCCAGACCCTAACCTACCCACATCATTACCCCCAATACTCCCAACCCCGACTGTAATACCAAGACCCTGACAAACCCACATCATTACCCCCAATACACCCAACCCCGACTGTAATATCCAGACCCTGACATACCCACATCATAACCCCAATACACCCAACCCCGACTGTAATATACAGACCCTGACAAACCCACATCATTACCCCCAATACTTCCAAACCCGACTGTAATACCCAGACCCTGACAAACCCACATCATTACCCCAATACTCCCAAACTCGACTTTAATATCCAGACCCTGACAAACCCACATCAGGAGCCCCAATACTCCCAAACCCGACTATAATACCCAGACCCTGACAAACCCACATCATAACCCCCAATACTCCCAAACCCGACTGTAATACCCAGATCCTGACAAACCCACATCATTACCCCCAATACTCCTAAACCCGACTGTAATATCCAGACCCTGACAAACCCACATCAGGAGCCCCAATACTCCCAAACCCGACTGGAATACCCAGACCCTGACAAACCCACATCATTACCCCCAATACTCCTAAACCCGACTGTAATATCCAGACCCTGACAAACCCACATCAGGAGCCCCAATACTCCCAACCCCGACTGTAATACCCAGACCCTAACCCACCCACATCATTACCCCAATACTCCCAAACCCGACTGTAATACCCAGACCCTGACATACCCACATCATTACCCCAATAGTCCCAAACCCGACTGTAATATCCAGACCCTGACAAACCCACATCATTACCCACAATACTCCCAAACCCGTCTGTAATACCCAGACCCTGACAAACCCACATCATTACCCCAATACTCCCAAACCCGACTGGAATACCCAGACCCTGACAAACCCACATCATTACCCCCAATACTCCCAACCCCGACTGTAATACCCAGACCCTGACAAACCCACATCAGGAGCCCCAATACTCCCAACCCCGACTGTAATATCCAGACCCTGACAAACCCACATCATTACCCCAATACTCCCAAACCCGACTGGAATACCCAGACCCTGACAAACCCACATCATTACCCCCAATACTCCCAACCCCGACTGGAATACCCAGACCCTGACAAACCCACATCATTACCCCAATACTCCCAAACCCGACTGTAATATCGAGACCCTGACAAACCCACATCATTACCCCCAATACTCCCAAACCCGACTGTAATACCCACAACCTGACAAACCCACATCATTACCCCCAATACTCCCAAACCCGACTGTAATACACAGACCCTGACAAACCCACATCATTACCCCCAATACTCCTAAACCCGACTGTAATACACAGACCCTGACAAACCCACATCAGGAGTCCCAATACTCCCAAACCCGACTGTAATACCCAGACCCTGACAAACCCACATCATTAACCCCAATACTCCCAACCCCGACTGGAATACCCAGACCCTGACAAACCCACATCATTACCCCAAATACTCTCAAACCCGACTGTAATATCCAGACCCTGACAAACCCACATCATTACCCCCAATAATCCCAAACCCGACTGTAATATCCAGACCCTGACAAACCCACATCATTACCCCCAATACTCCCAACCCCGACTGTAATATCCAGACCCTGACAAACCCACATCATTACCCCCAATACTCCCAAACCCGACTGAAATATCCAGACCCTGACAAACCCACATCATTACCCCCAATACACCCAAATCCGACTGTAACATCCAGACCCTGACAAACCCACATCATTACCCCCAATACACCCAACCCAGACTGTAATACCCAGAACCTGACAAACCCACATCAGGAGCCCCAATACTCCCAAAGCCGACTGTAATATCCAGACCTTGACAAACCCACATCATTACCCCCAATACACCCAAACCCGACTGTAATACCCAGACCCTGACAAACCCACATCAGGAGCCCCAACACTCCCAAACCCGACTGTAATACCCAGACCCTGACATACCCACATCATTACCCCCAAACCCGACTGTAATACCCAGACCCTGACAAACCCACATCATTACCCCAATACTCCCAACTCCGACTGTAATACCCAGACCCTGACAAACCCACATCATTACCCCAAATACTCCCAAACCCGACTGTAATACCCAGACCCTGACAAACCCACATCATTACCCCAATACTCTCAACCCCGACTGTAATACCCAGACCCTGACAAACCCACATCATTACCCCCAATACTCTCAACCCCGACTGTAATACCCAGACCCTGACAAACCCACATCATTACCCCCAATACTCCCAAACCCGACTGTAATACCCAGACCCTGACAAACCCACATCATTACCCCCAATACTCCCAAACCCGTCTGTAATATCCAGACCCTGACAAACCCACATCATTACCCCCAATACTCCTGACCCCCAATGTCTGGGGGCAGGGATTGAGAGCTGGTGTTGGGTGAGATTTGGAGGTAGGGAACATTGTTCTTACCTGTGCCCTCTCCCCATCGTATTTATATTCACAAGTGAAAGCAGCCTCATCGAATCTCTTCATCACCTCTCCAATCCCCTTGGTCGGGTGGGCAAGCATTGGTTTCAGGGGGATTCCTGCAGATCAACACAGCTCATTTACCCATCAGCTATCACAGGGATCACAGCAGACCCACATCCGTCATTAATCCCCACCACACAAGGAGGTATTAATCCCCAACACCAAACCATCACACAATGAGGTATTAATCCCCACCACCAACCCATCACACAATGAGGTATTAATCCCCACCGCCAACCCATAACACAATGAGGTATTAATCCCCACTGCCAACCCATAACACAATGAGATATTAATCCCCACCGCCAACCCATCACACAATGAGGTATTAATCCCCACCGCCAACCCATAACACAATGAGATATTAATCCCCACCGCCAACCCATCACACAATGAGGTATTAATCCCCACCACCAACCCATCACACAATGAGGTATTAATCCCCACCGCCAACCCATCACACAATGAGATATTAATCCCCACCGCCAACCCATCACACAATGAGGTATTAATCCCCACCACCAACCCATCACACAATGAGGTATTAATCCCCACTGCCAACCCATCACACAATGAGGTATTAATCCCCACCGCCAACCCATCAGACAATGAGATATTAATCCCCACCAACCCACCACACAATGAGATATTAATCCCCACCACCAACCCATCAGACAATGAGATATTAATCCCCAACCCATCACACAATGAGGTATTAATCCCCACCGCCAACCCATCACACAATGAGGTATTAATCCCCACCGTCAACCCACCACACAATGAGGTATTAATCCCCATCAAGCCATCACACAATGAGGTATTAATCCCCACCAACCCACCACACAATGAGATATTAATCCCCACCACCAACCCATCAGACAATGAGATATTAATCTCCACCAACCCATCACACAATGAGGTATTAATCCCCACCATCCCATCACACAATGAGGTATTAATCCCCACCGCCAACCCATCACACAATGAGGTATTAATCCCCACTGCCAACCCACCACACAATGAGGTATTAATCCCCATCAAGCCATCACACAATGAGGTATTAATCCCCACCAACCCACCACACAATGAGGTATTAATCCCCATCAAGCCATCACACAATGAGGTATTAATCCCCACCAACCCACCACACAATGAGGTATTAATCCCCATCAACCCATCACACAATGAGGTATTAATCCCCACCGCCAACCCATCACACAATGAGGTATTAATCCCCACCAACCCATCACACAATGAGGTATTAATCCCCACCAACCCATCACACAATGAGGTATTAATCCCCACCAACCCATCACACAATGAGGTATTAATCCCCACCAACCCATCACACAATGAGGTATTAATCCCCAATACCAACCCATCACACAATGAGATATTAATCCCCACCACCAACCCATCAGACAATGAGATATTAATCCCCACCAACCCATCACACAATGAGGTATTAATCCCCACCACCAACCCATCACACAATGAGATATTAATCCCCACCAACCCATCACACAATGAGGTATTAATCCCCATCAAGCCATCACACAATGAGGTATTAATCCCCATCAAGCCATCACACAATGAGGTATTAATCCCCACCAACCCACCACACAATGAGGTATTAATCCCCATCAAGCCATCACACAATGAGGTATTAATCCCCACCAACCCATCACACAATGAGGTATTAATCCCCACCACCAACCCATCACACAATGAGGTATTAATCCCCACCACCAACCCATCACACAATGAGGTATTAATCCCCACCGCCAACCCACCACACAGAGGTATTAATCCCCACCGCCAACCCACCACACAATGAGGTATTAATCCCCACCAACCCATCACACAATGTGGTATTAATCCCCACCGCCAACCCATCACACAATGAGGTATTAATCCCCACCGCCAACCCATCACATAATGAGGTATTAAACCCCACCACCAACCCATCGCCCCAGTTACCCGGCGTCGCTCTCGCCCCAGTTACCCGGCGTCGCTCTCGCCCCAGTTACCCGGCGTCACTCTTGCCCCAGTTACCCGGCTTCCCTCTCGCCCCAGTGACCCGGCTTCCCTCTCGCCCCAGTGACCCGGCGTCACTCTCGCCCCAGTGACCCGGCGTCGCTCTCGCCCCAGTGACCCGGCGTCGCTCTCGCCCCAGTTACCCTGCGTCGCTCTCGCCCCAGTTACCCTGCGTCACTCTCGCCGCAGTTACCCGGTGTCACTCTCGCCCCAGTTACCCGGTGTCACATTCGCCCCAGTTACCCAGTGTCACTCTCGCCCCAGTGACCCGGCGTCACTCTCGCCCCAGTGACCCGGCGTCGCTCTCGCCCCAGTGACCCGGCGTCACTCTCGCCCCAGTGACCCGGCGTCACTCTCGCCCCAGTTACCCGGCGTCACTCTCGCCCCAGTTACCCGGTGTCACGCTCGCCCCAGTGAGCTGGTTTGACTCTCCCCCCTGAGCCTGTTTACCTGCTGTCAGTTTACAATGCTGCGGAAGACTGTCAATTCCTTCCTTCATCATAACTGGGATGATCACATCGTAACTCGGCAACTCACTGAAAAACAGACACCGGGGTCAGCGGGTGGT
The DNA here is from genome assembly GCF_964194155.1 of Cetorhinus maximus. Classification (NCBI taxonomy): domain Eukaryota; kingdom Metazoa; phylum Chordata; class Chondrichthyes; order Lamniformes; family Cetorhinidae; genus Cetorhinus; species Cetorhinus maximus. The sequence goes on along the minus strand of NW_027598442.1, from coordinate 29,918 downwards.
CACAGGCTGAGGACGAGCGTATAACAGTGAGTGAGGGGGAAATGAGGGGGGGGTCAGACTGAGGACGAGTATATCTCAATGAGCGAGGGGACTAGAACTGAGGTCGAGTATATCTCAATGAGCGAGGGAGCTGGAACTGAGGACGAGTATATCTCAATGAGCGACGGGACTGGAACTGAGGACGAGGATATCTCAATGAGCGAGGGGACTGGAACTGAGGACGAGGATATCTCAATGAGCGAGGGGACTGGAACTGAGGACGAGTATATCTCAATGAGCGAGGGGACTGGAACTGAGGACGAGTATATCTCAATGAGCGACGGGACTGGAACTGGGGACGAGTATATCTCAATGAGCGAGGGGACAGGAACTGCGGATGAGTATATCTCAATGAGAGAGGGGACTGGAACTGAGGACGAGTATATCTCAATGAGCGAGGGGACAGGAACTGCGGATGAGTATATCTCAATGAGAGAGGGGACTGGAACTGAGGACGAGTATATCTCAATGAGTGAGGGGACTGGAACTGAGGACGAGTATATCTCAATGAGCGAGGGGACTGGAACTGAGGACGAGTATATCTCTGAGAGAGGGGACTGGAACTGAGGACGAGGATATCTCAGAGAGGGGACTGGAACTGGGGACGAGTATATCTCAATGAGCGAGGGGACAGGAACTGCGGATGAGTATATCTCAATGAGAGAGGGGACTGGAACTGAGGACGAGTATATCTCAATGAGCGAGGGGACAGGAACTGCGGATGAGTATATCTCAATGAGAGAGGGGACTGGAACTGAGGACGAGTATATCTCAATGAGCGAGGGGACTGGAACTGAGGACGAGTATATCTCTGAGAGAGGGGACTGGAACTGAGGACGAGGATATCTCAGAGAGGGGACTGGAACTGAGGACGAGTTTATCTCTGAGAGAGGGGTGTTCGATCTCCGCACTCACCAGTAAGTTTGTTTCAGGATCAGAGTCTTCTCCTCAATCCAGGATTTACGGCTCTCGACTGACATTTCCTTCCCGGCATCCAGGAGACCTGGGAAATTCACAGACAGTGAGACAGGGCCGGGAGACGGGGAGACAGGGCCGGGAGACGGGGAGACAGGGCGAGTGTTACAGGGCTGACTGCGAGCGTTACCTTGCTGGGGAGGTGTGAGACACACGGCCTGTGCGATTGCTGACAGAACGGACTGCTCTGCTAATCCAATACGCAGCTTTCCACTCAGAGACCTGGGGCACAAACACAGCCGGTTAGACACCAGGGAGCAGGCAGGGGGCGGAGAATAGGGAGGAGGGACAGAGGGCGGAGAATAGGGAGGGCGGAGAATAGGGAGGAGGGACAGAGGGCGGAGGATAGGGAGGAGGGAGAGATGGCGGAGAATAGGGAGGAGGGAGAGATGGCGGAGAATAGGAAGGAGGGAGAGATGGCGGAGGATAGGGAGGAGGGAGAGATGGCGGAGAATAGGGAGGAGGGAGAGATGGCGGAGAATAGGGAGGAGGGAGAGATGGCGGAGAATAGGGAGGAGGGAGAGATGGCGGAGAATAGGGAGGAGGGAGAGATGGCAGAGAATAGGGAGGAGGGAGAGATGGCGGAGAATAGGGAGGAGGGAGAGTGGGAAAGAGAGACAGACACAAGGAGAAGCAGTGGAGAGAGGGACAGAGAGAGAGAGAGAAACGGGCAGTGACTGGAAACAGGAGTTTTACCGGATGAGATATCGAGCCTCGGAGTGACGGCAGGCGACAAACATTCCTTTAATCACCTCGATCTTCTTATTCATCGACTGCAACACAGAGAGGGGAGAGTCAGAGCGTTAAACACACGCGCACACACGGGTCACGGCAAACACACGCGCTCACAGCAAACACACGCGCACACGGTCACGGCAAACACACGCGCTCACAGCAAACACACGCGCACACGGTCACGGCAAACACACCGCTCACGGCAAACACACGCGCACACGGTCACGGCAAACACACCGCTCACGGCAAACACACGCGCACACGGCAAACACACGCGCACATGGTCACGGCAAACACACGCGCACACGGCAAACACGCGCGCACACGGCAAACACACGCGCACATGGTCACGGCAAACACACGCGCACACGGCAAACACACGCGCACACGGCAAACACACCGCTCACGGCAAACACACGCGCACACGGCAAACACACGCGCACATGGTCACGGCAAACACGCGCACACGGCAAACACGCGCGCACACGGCAAACACGCGCGCACACGGCAAACACGCGCGCACACGGGTCGCGGCAAACACGTGCGCACACGGCAAACACACGCGCACACGGCAAACACACGCGCACACGGGTCGCGGCAAACACACGCGCTCACGGCAAACACACGCGCACACGGCAAACACACGCGCACACGGCAAACACACGCGCACACGGGTCGCGGCAAACACGCGCGCACACGGCAAACACACGCGCACACGGCAAACACACGCGCACACGGCAAACACACGCGCACACGGGTCGCGGCAAACACACGCGCTCACGGCAAACACACGCGCACACGGCAAACACGCGCACACGGCAAACACACGCGCACACGGGTCGCGGCAAACATGCGCGCACACGGCAAACACACGCGCACACGGCAAACACACGCGCACACGGCAAACACACGCGCACACGGTCACGGCAAACACACGCGCACACGGCAAACACACGCGCACACGGCAAACACACGCGCACACGGGTCGCGGCAAACACGCGCGCGCACACGGCAAACACGCGCGCGCACACGGCAAACACGCGCGCGCACACGGCAAACACACACGCGCTCACGGCAAACACACGCGCACACCGGTCGCGGCAAACACACGCGCACACGGCAAACACACGCGCACACGGTCACGGCAAACACACGCTCACGGCAAACACGCGCGCACACGGCAAACACACGCGCACACGGCAAACACACGCGCACACGGCAAACACACGCGCACACGGCAAACACACGCGCACACGGGTCGCGGCAAACACGCGCTCACGGCAAACACGCGCGCGCACACGGAAAACATGCGCGCACACGGCAAACACGCGCGCACACGGGTCGCGGCAAACACGCGCGCACACGGGTCGCGGCAAACACGCGCGCACACGGCAAACACGCGCGCACACGGGTCACGGCAATCACGTGCGCACACGGGTCACGGCAAACACACGCACACACGGGTCACAGCTTTCCCTAACCCCATCCCTCTCTCCTCGCGTCCTCACTACCTCTTCAACCACCAACCCCAGTCCTTCCTCTGCCCCGTGATGAAGAGATGTTAATGTCTATAATGTTATTGGAAATTATTTTTCAATTGGAATTGTAGTGTGTGTGTGTGTGTGTGTGTGTGTAGTGTGTGTGTGTAGTGTGTGTGTATGTGTGTATAGTGTGTGTGTGTAATGTGTGTGTGTAGTGTGTGTGTAATGTGTGTGTGTAATGTGTGTGTGTAGTGTGTGTGTGTAGTGTGTGTGTGTAGTGTGTGTGTGTAGTGTGTGTGTGTAGCGTGTGTGTGTAGCGTGTGTGTGTAGCGTGTGTGTGTAGCGTGTGTGTGTAGCGTGTGTGTGTAGCGTGTGTGTGTAGCGTGTGTGTGTAGCGTGTGTGTGTAGCGTGTGTGTGTGTGTAGTGTGTGTAGTGTGTGCGTGTGTGTGTAGTGTGTGCGTGTGTGTAGTGTGTGTGTGCGTGTGTAGTGTGTGTATGTGTGTGTGCAGTGTGTGTGTGTAGTGTGTGTGTGTGTAATGTGTGTGTGTGTAATGTGTGTGTGTGTAATGTGTGTGTGTGTGTAGTGTGTGTGTGTAGTGTGTGTGTGTAGTGTGTGTGTGTAGTGTGTGTGTGTAATGTGTGTGTGTAATGTGTGTGTGTGTGTAGTGTGTGTGTGTGTAATGTGTGTGTGTGTAGTGTGTGTGTGTGTAGTGTGTGTGTGTGTAGTGTGTGTGTGTGTGTGTAGTGTGTGTGTGTAGTGTGTGTGTGGGGATTAAAGCCAGCTAGTCTGGGGGCCTTGGCGTAGAGCAGTTTATAATAGTTAATGAGATAAATGCAGGGAGGAGAAGGTAAAGTGTAAATTTGGATTTGTTGAATAAACCATTGGAAATAATGGGTAAAATCTTGCACCTAGCTGGGAGACACCAAGCAGTGTGCTTATATTACCGATAAAATTGGTGCAACGAAAGGATATTACTGTTAGGGGAGGTAAAATTAAACGCCTAGGATGCAATGGAAAATGTACATTCAAAGGGGAAGCTAGGCATAAACAGAAAGGGGTTTGAGAGAGAGTCAGGAGCATTTAAGATCTAACCATCCTGTAAGTCCACGACTGTGTCTGCAAAGGGACCAAATTGCAGGGGGACCTCATTTTCAATTCGTAAGGTCAAATGTGCTGTGCCTGGTGACTGTTTAAAGTCTATGGGTCACTGTCTTGGTGAAGATTTAGCTGGGAGGGATTAATTTGGGGATTTGTTTAAATATTATTACGGTAGTAATTTGTAGACGTGTGTGTGTGTGTTTAATGTGTTGTTAAAGTAATAAATGTTTAAATTAGTTTTATATATAAAAACCTCTTGAGACTCAGTGGTCTTATTCCTGAATTCAGAGCTGCACCTCAAACATGCCAATTGAAAATAGAGGTTGTGACAGTGGTTCGAGTTTCCCTCTGGGATTGAAACAACTCAGCCTTTAGCAACAGCTGTGGGAGAACCCCGCCCCCCTGCTCTCCAGCACCTTCCACAGCAAGCTCTGCCCTCTGTCCACCCAGCTGGTACTCACAGCAGTGCCCGTCATGTGGGAAATTTCCTTCAGTTTGTTGAAGACGGTGGTGACGGTGAGTCGAGGCGGGGTGAACATGGTCCGCTGGGTGCTGCGGCTACTCTCAGCCACCAAACCTAAATCACCCTTCTCCTGGGCCTCAGCCTTCACCTTATCCAACTGGCGGCCTGCGGAAGCAGAGAGAGAGCACAGAGTGAGAAAGGCAGAGGGTTCAGGGGGAGAGGGGGATAGGGCCGGAGGGGAGGGGGGAGGGGAGGGGGGGGGGGAGGGGAAGGAGGGGAGGGGGTGAGTGATTGGGGACAGGTGTGTGGAGCTCAGGCCTGGCGATGTTACCCACCACTCACCCCCTCCTCCTCCTGAGGCCCCCTCCCCAGGAGCAGCCCTGGATGTGAGGCGCACCCGGTTGAAGAGCAGATCTCACCTGTCGCCTGAGCCACAGCTTTCATCAGGACAGTCTCTCCTACCCCCAGCTCCAGGCCCTGGTAAGCTGGCCCGAGCTGGTTCAGACACAGGTAGATACAGGGCAGGAGATCCTGTGGACTGAGGGCGATGACCGACCGGTACAGGTTACTGAGAGTCTTAATGTTCTTCAACCTGAGGAACAACAAAGCAGACAGAGTAAAAACCTCAATCGGAAAAAACCTAACCTCCCCCGCAACCCCCCCCACAGCGAGGGACCCCACCCCCCACAGCGAGGGACCCCACCCCCCACAGCGAGGGACCCCACCCCCCACAGCGAGGGACCCCACCCCCCACAGCGAGGGACCCCACCCCCCACAGCGAGGGACCCCACCCCCCACAGCGAGGGACCCCACCCCCCACAGCGAGGGACCCCACCCCCCACAGCGAGGGACCCCACCCCCCACAGCGAGGGACCCCACCCCCCACAGCGAGGGACCCCACCCCCCACAGCGAGGGACCCCACCCCCCACAGCGAGGGACCCCACCCCCCACAGCGAGGGACCCCACCCCCCACAGCGAGGGACCCCACCCCCCACAGCGAGGGACCCCACCCCCCACAGCGAGGGACCTCACCCCCCACAGCGAGGGACCTCACCCCCCACAGCGAGGGACCTCACCCCCCACAGCGAGGGACCTCACCCCCCACAGCGAGGGACCTCACCCCCCACAGCGAGGGACCTCACCCCCCACAGCGAGGGACCTCACCCCCCACAGCGAGGGACCCCACCCCCCACAGCGAGGGACCCCACCCCCCACAGCGAGGGACCCCACCCCCCACAGCGAGGGACCCCACCCCCCACAGCGAGGGACCCCACCCCCCACAGCGAGGGACCCCACCCCCCACAGCGAGGGACCCCACCCCCCACAGCGAGGGACCCCACCCCCCACAGCGAGGGACCCCACCCCCCACAGCGAGGGACCCCACCCCTCACAGCGAGGGACCCCACCCCCCACAGCGAGGGACCTCACCCCCCACAGCGAGGGACCTCACCCCCCACAGCGAGGGACCTCACCCCCCACAGCGAGGGACCTCACCCCCCACAGCGAGGGACCTCACCCCCCACAGCGAGGGACCTCACCCCCCACAGCGAGGGACCTCACCCCCCACAGCGAGGGACCTCACCCCCCACAGCGAGGGACCCCACCCCCCACAGCGAGGGACCTCACCCCCCACAGCGAGGGACCCCACCCCCCACAGCGAGGGGGTCAGTGACCCCAGACACCTCACCCTCCCCCAGCGAGGGGGTCAGTGACCCCAGACACCTCACCCTCCCCCAGCGAGGGGGTCAGTGACCCCAGAGACCTCCTCCACCCCCCAGCAAGGGGGTCAGTGTCCCCAGGACACGCCCACAGGGAGGGGTCAGTGTCCGCGGGACACGCCCACAGGGAGGGGTCAGTGTCCCTGGGACACGCCCACAGGGAGGGGACAGTGTCCCTGGGACACGCCCACAGGGAGGGAACAGTGTCCCTGGGACACGCCCACAGGGAGGGGACAGTGTCCCTGGGACACGCCCACAGGGAGGGGTCAGTGTCCCCAGGACACGCCCACAGGGAGGGGTCAGTGTCCCTGGGACACGCCCACAGGGAGGGGACAGTGTCCCTGGGACACGCCCACAGGGAGGGGTCAGTGTCCCCGGGACACGCCCACAGGGAGGGGTCAGTGTCCCTGGGACACGCCCACAGGGAGGGGACAGTGTCCCTGGGACACGCCCACAGGGAGGGGACAGTGTCCGCGGGACACCAGTCCGGTACTTGGGGATGGGGGAGGTGTCAGGGTCGGAGGGGAGGAAGGTTAAGCAGAGGAATTGTTTTATTTACCGAGCTGATTCCTCCTCGATCTTCTCGAAGGTTTGAGCCACAGCTAAATACGGGACCCTGTGTGCGGAGAGAGAGAGAGAGAGAGAGAGAGAGAGAGAGAGGACATTGATTTCAGGGTTAAATTCCTCACCCACCCAGTCCGGTAACTCCCGGCCCCACAATGCTCACCTCTGGCCCTGACTCCAGCAGGCGTCGGTAACCGGATGATAACCAGCTTTACACGGGTTGTAAACAGATGGCGTTTCAGAGGCCGGGTTCAGCTTGGTGGCACCAAAAAACCTGCAACAGGAAACATTCACCACATCAGTCTCCCCGCCACACACCGTGACCCCGCCACACCCCGGTACACAATACCGTGACCCCGCCACATCCCGGTAAACAACACCGTGACCCCGCCACACCCCGGTAAACAACACCGTGACCCCGCCACACCCCGGTAAACAACACCGTGACCCCGCCACACCCCGGTACACAACACCGTGACACCGCCACACCCCGGTACACAACACCGTGACACCGCCACACCCCGGTACACAACACCGTGACACCGCCACACCCCGGTACACAACACCGTGACACCGCCACACCCCGGTACACAACACCGTGACCCCGCCACACCCCGCCACACAACACCGTGACCCCGCCACACAACACCGTGACCCCGCCACACCCCGGTACACAACACCGTGACCCCGCCACACCCCGGTAAACAACACCGTGACGCCGCCACACCCCGGTAAACAACACCGTGACCCCGCCACACCCCGGTAAACAACACCGTGACCCCGCCACACCCCGGTACACAACACCGTGACCCCTCCACACCCCGGTACACAACACCGTGACACCGCCACACCCCGGTACACAACACCGTGACCCCGCCACACCCCGGTAAACAACACCGTGACCCCGCCACACCCCGGTAAACAACACCGTGACCCCGCCACACCCCGGTAAACAACACCGTGACCCCGCCACACCCCGGTACACAACACCGTGACCCCGCCACACCCCGGTACACAACACCGTGACACCGCCACACCCCGGTACACAACACCGTGACCCCGCCACACCCCGGTACACAACACCGTGACCCCGCCACACAACACCGTGACCCCGCCACACCCCGGTACACAACACCGTCCCCTCGCCACACCCCGGTACACAACACCGTCCCCCCGCCACACCCCGGTACACAACACCGTGACCCCGCCACACCCCGGTACACAACACCGTGACCCCGCCACACCCCGGTACACAACACCGTGGCCACGCCACACCCCGGTACACAACACCGTGACCCCGCCAAACCCCGGTACACAACACCGTGACCCCGCCACACCAGGGTACACAACACCGTGACCCCGCCAAACCGCGGTACACAACACCGTGACCCCAGTACACCCCGGTACACAACACCGTGACCCCGCCACACCCCGGTACACAACACCGTGACCCCGGTACACAACACCGTGACCCCGCCACACCCCGGTACACAACACCGTGACCACGACACACAACACCGTGACCCCGCCACACCCCGGTACACAACGCCGTGACCCCGCCACACAACGCCGTGACCCCGCCACACAACGCCGTGACCACGCCACACAACGCCGTGACCACGCCACACAACGCCGTGAACACGCCACACAACGCCGTCACCCCGCCACACAACGCCGTCACCCCGCCACACAACGCCGTGACCCCGCCACACCACGCCGTGACCCCGCCACACCACGCCGTGACCCCGCCACACCACGCCGTGACCCCGCCACACCACACCGTGACCCCGCCACACCCCGGTACACAACACCGTGACCCCGCCACACCCCGGTACACAACACCGTGACCCCGCCACACCCCGGTACACAACACCGTGACCTCGCCACAGCCCGGTACACAACACCGTGACCCCGCCACACAACACCGTGACCCCGCCACACAACACCGTGACCCCGCCACACCCCGGTACACAACACCGTGACCCCGCCACACCCCGGTAAACAACACCGTGACCCCGCCACACCCCGGTAAACAACACCGTGACCCCGCCACACCCCGGTAAACAACACCGTGACCCCGCCACACCCCGGTACACAACACCGTGACACCGCCACACCCCGGTACACAACACCGTGACCCCGCCACACCCCGGTACACAACACCGTCCCCTCGCCTGACCCCGCCACACAACACCGTGACCCCGCCACACAACACCGTGACCCCGCCACACCCCGGTACACAACACCGTCCCCTCGCCACACCCCGCCACACAACGCCGTGACCCCGCCACACAACGCCGTGACCCCGCCACACAACGCCGTGACCCCGCCACACAACGCCGTGACCCCGCCACACAACGCCGTGACCCCGCCACACAACGCCGTGACCCCGCCACACAACGCCGTGACCCCGCCACACAACGCCGTGACCCCGCCACACAACGCCGTGACCCCGCCACACAACGCCGTGACCCCGCCACACAACGCCGTGACCCCGCCACACAACGCCGTGACCCCGCCACACAACGCCGTGACCCCGCCACACAACGCCGTGACCCCGCCACACAACGCCGTGACCCCGCCACACAACGCCGTGACCCCGCCACACAACGCCGTGACCCCGCCACACAACGCCGTGACCCCGCCACACAACGCCGTGACCCCGCCACACAACGCCGTGACCCCGCCACACAACGCCGTGACCCCGCCACACAACGCCGTGACCCCGCCACACAACACCGTGACCCCGCCACACAACACCGTGACCCCGGTACACAACACCGTGACCCCGCCACACCACACCGTGACCACGGTACACAACACCGTGACCCCGGTACACAACACCGTGACCCCGGTACACAACACCGTGACCCCGGCACACAACACCGTGACCCCGCCACACAACACCGTGACCCCGGTACACAACACCGTGACCCCGCCACACCACACCGTGACCCCGGTACACAACACCGTGACCCCGCCGCACCCCGGTACACAACACCGTGACCCCGCCGCACCCCGGTAGACAACACCGTGACCCCGCCGCACCCCGGTACACAACACCGTGACCCCGCCGCACCCCGGTACACAACACCGTGACCCCGCCGCACCCCGGTACACAACACCGTGACCCCGCCACACAACACCGTGACCCCTCTCCCTCCCTCTCTCCCGGACCTGAGCACCGTGTCCCCTCCCTCCCCTGATACTTAACTGGCTGCTTAACGCCCCATACCCGCTCATTGTGGTGCTGCCAGTAGACTCCGATGGGGTGGTCCCGCTGGCCGAATCCGATGAGGTGGTCCTGTTGACTGACTCCGATGGGGTGGTCCCGCTGGCCGACTCCGATGGGGTGGTCCTGCCGGGGGTCTGTGACGGGCTGGGCTCCTGCTTCCCCTTGGAATGCTCCTGTAACGTGGAAGTACATCGCCTGGGAGCTGAGGGAGAAACAGACACAAGTTTGTCCCTCTTCACCATCCCTCGCCCACATCAGTCGGACAAGCCATTCCCGTTCACTCCCACTGTCCACAATCCCAATCCCCTTCCCGTTCACTCCCACTGTCCACAATCCCAATGGACCCAAACCCCTTCCCGTTCACTCCCACTGTCCACAATCCCAATCCCAAACCCCTTCCCTTTCACTCCCACTGTCCACAATCCCAATGGACCCAAACCCCTTCCCGTTCACTCTCACTGTACACAATCCCAATCCCAAACCCCTTCCCGTTCACTCCCACTGTACACAATCCCAATGGACAAAAAACCCCTTCCCGTTCACTCCCACTGTACACAATCCCAATCCCCTTCCCGTTCACTCCCACTGTACACAATTCCAATCCCAAACCCCTTCCCGTTCACTCCCACTGTACACAATCCCAATCCCCTTCCCGTTCACTCCCACTGTACACAATCCCAAACCACTTCCCATTCACTCCCACTGTACACAATCCCAATGGACCCAAATCCCTTCCCGTTCACTCCCATTGTACACAATCCCAATCCCCTTCCCATTCACTCCCACTGTACACAATTCCAATCCCAAACCCCTTCCCGTTCACTCCCACTGTACACAATCCCAATCCCCTTCCCGTTCACTCTCACTGTACACAATCCCAATCCCCTTCCCATTCACTCCCACTGTACACAATCCCAATGGACCCAAACCCCTTCACGTTCACTCCCACTGTACACAATCCCAATGGACCCAAACCCCTTCCCGTTCACTCCCATTGTACACAATCCCAATCCCAATCCCCTTCACGTTCACTCCCACTGTACACAATTCCAAAGGACCCAAACACCTTCCCGTTCACTCCCACTGTACACAAACCTAATCCCAAACCCCTTCCCGTTACTCCCACTGTACACAATCCCAATCCCAAACCCTTCCCGTTCACTCCCACTGTACACAATCCCAATGGACCCAAACCCCTTCCCGTTCACTCCCACTGTACACAATTCCAAAGGACCCAAACCCCTTCCCGTTCACTCCCACTGTACACAAACCTAATCCCAAACCCCTTCACGTTCACTCCCACTGTACACAATCCCAATCCCAAACCCTTCCCGTTCACTCCCACTGTACACAATCCCAACGGACCCAAACGCCTTCCCATTCACTCCCATTGTGCACAACCCCAATCCCAAACCCCTTCCCGTTCACTCCCACTGTACACAATCCCAATGGACCCAAACCCCTTCCCGTTCACTCCCACTGTACGCAACCCCAACGGACCCAAACGCCTTCCCGTTCACTCCCACTGTACACAACCCCAATCCCAAACCCCTTCCCGTTCACTCCCACTGTACACAATCCCAATCCCAAACCCCTTCCCGTTCACTCCCACTATAGACAATCCCAATGGACCCAAACCCCTTCCCGTTCACTCCAACTGTACACAATCCCAATGGACCCAAACCCCTTCCCATTCACTCCCACTGTACACAATCCCAATCCCAAACCCCTTCCCGTTCACTCCCACTGTACACAATCCCAATGGACCCAAATCCCTTCCCGACCACTCCCACTGTACACAATCCCAATCCCCTTCCCGTTCACTCCCACTGTACACAATCCCAATCCCCTTCCCGTTCACTCCCACTGTACACAATCCCAATGCACCAAAACCACTACCCGTTCACTCCCACTGTGCACAATCACAATGTACCCAAACCCCTTCCCGTTCACTCCCACTGTACACAATCCCAATCCCAAACCCCTTCCCGTTCACTCCCACTGTTCACAATCCTAATGGACCCAAACCCCTTCCAGTTCACTCCCATTGTGCACAATCCCAATGGACCCAAACCACTTCCCGTTCACTCCCACTGTACACAATCCCAATCCCAAACCCCTTCCCGTTCACTCCCACTGTACACAATCCCAATGGACCCAAACCCCTTCCCATTCACTCCCACGGTACACAAACCCAATGGACCCAAACCCCTTCCCATTCACTCCCACTGTACACAATCCCATTGGACCCAAACCAATTCCCATTCACACCCCCTGTACACAATCCCATTGGACCCAAACCCCTTCCCGTTCACTCCCACTGTGCACAATCCCAATCCCCTTCCCGTTCACTCCCACTGTACACAATCCCAATCCCAAACCCCTTCCCATTCACTCCCACTGTACACAATCCCAATGGACCCAAACCCCTTCCCGTTCACTCCCACTGTACACAATCCCAAAGGAACCAAACCCGTTCCCGTTCACTCCCACTGTACACAATCCCAATGGACCAAACCCCTTCTTGTTCACTCCCACTGTACACAATCCCAATGGACCCAAACCCCTTCCCATTCACTCCCACTGTACACAATCCCAATCCCCTTCCCATTCACTCTCACTGTACACAATTCCAATCCCAAACCCCTTCCCGTTCACTCCCACTGTACACAATCCCAAACCCCTTCCCATTCACTCCCACTGTACACAATCCCAATGGACCCAAACCCCTTCCCGTTCACTCCCACTGTACACAATCCCAATCCCCTTCCCGTTCACTCCCACTGTGCACAATCCCAATCCCAAAACCTTCCCGTTCACTCCCACTGTACACAATCCCAACGGACCCAAACGCCTTCCCATTCACTCCCATTGTGCACAACCCCAATCCCAAACCCTTTCCCGTTCACTCCCACTGTACACAATCCCAATGGACCCAAACCCCTTCCCGTTCACTCCCACTGTACACAACCCCAACGGACCCAAACGCCTTCCCGTTCACTCCCACTGTACACAACCCCAATCCCAAACCCCTTCCCGTTCACTCCCACTGTACACAATCCCAATCCCAAACCCCTTCCCGTTCACTCCCACTATAGACAATCCCAATGGACCCAAACCCCTTCCCGTTCACTCCAACTGTACACAATCCCAATGGACCCAAACCACTTCCCATTCACTCCCACTGTACACAATCCCAATCCCCTTCCCGTTCACTCCCACTGTACACAATCCCAATGGACCCAAATCCCTTCCCGATCACTCCCACTGTACACAATCCCAATCCCCTTCCCGTTCACTCCCACTGTACACAATCCCAATCCCCTTCCCGTTCACTCCCACTGTACACAATCCCAATGCACCAAAACCACTTCCCGTTCACTCCCACTGTGCACAATCCCAATGTACCCAAACCCCTTCCTGTTCACTCCCACTGTACACAATCCCAATCCCAAACCTCTTCCCGTTCACTCCCACTGTACACAATCCCAATCCCAAACCTCTTCCCGTTCACTCCCACTGTTCACAATCCTAATGGACCCAAACCCCTTTCCGTTCACTCCCACTGTGCACAATCCCAATCCCAAACCCCTTCCCGTTCACTCCGACTGTACACAATCCCAATGGACGCAAACCCCTTCCCGTTTACCCCCACTGTACACAATCCCTATGGACGCAAACCCCTTCCCGTTCACTCCCACTGTCCACAATCCCAATGGACCCAAACCCCTTCCTGTTCACTCCCACTGTACACAATCCCAATCCCAAACCCCTTCTCGTTCACTCCGACTGTACACAATCCCAATCCCAAACCCCTTCCCGTTCACTCCCACTGTACACAATCCCTATGGACGCAAACCCCTTCCCGTTCACTCCCACTGTCCACAATCCCAATGGACCCAAACCCCTTCCTGTTCACTCCCACTGTACACAATCCCAATCCCAAACCCCTTCTCGTTCACTCCGACTGTACACAATCCCAATCCCAAACCCCTTCCCGTTCACTCCCACTGTACACAATCCCAATGGACCCAAACCCCTTCCCGTTCACTCCCACTGTCCACAATCCCAATGGACCCAAACCCCTTCCCATTCACTCCCACTGTCCACAATCCCAACGGACCCAAACCCTTTCCCGTACACTCCCACTGTACACAATCTCAATCCCCTTCCCGTTCACTCCCACTGTACACAATCCCAATCCCAAACCCCTTCCTGTTCACTCCCACTGTACACAATCCCAATGCACCCAAACCCCTTCCTGTTCACTCCCACGTACACAATCCCAATGCACCCAAACCCCTTCCTGTTCACTCCCACGTACACAATCCCAATGCACCCAAACCCCTTCCTGTTCACTCCCAGCGTAGACAATCCCAATCCCCTTCCTGTTCACTCCTCTGTGCACAATCCTAATGGACCCAAACCCCTTCCCGTTCACTCCCATTGTGCACAATCCCAATGGACGCAAACCCCTTCCCGTTTACCCCCACTGTACACAATCCCTATGGACGCAAACCCCTTCCCGTTCACTCCCACTGTCCACAATCCCAATGGACCCAAACCCCTTCCCGTTCACTCCCACTGTACACAATCCCAATCCCAAACCCCATCCCGTTCACTCCCACTGTACACAATCCCAACGGACCCAAACCCCTTCCCGTACACTCCCACTGTACACAATCTCAATCCCCTTCCCGTTCACTCCCACTGTACACAATCCCAATCCCAAACCCCTTCCTGTTCACTCCCACTGTACACAATCCCAATGCACCCAAACCTCTTCCCGTTCACTCCCACTGTACACAATCCCAATGCACCCAAACCCCTTCCTGTTCACTCCCACTGTACACAATCCCAATGCACCCAAACCCCTTCCTGTTCACTCCCAGCGTAGACAATCCCAATCCCCTTCCTGTTCACTCCCACTGTGCACAATCCTAATGGACCCAAACCCCTTCCCGTTCACTCCCACTGTGCACAATCCCAATGGACCCAAATCCCTTCCCGTTCACTCCCACCGTACACAATTCCAATGGACCCAAACCCCTTCCTGTTCACTCCCACTGTACACAATCCCAATCCCAAACTCCTTCCCATTCACTCCCCCTATACACAGTCCCAATGGACCCAAACCCCTTCCCGTTCACTCCCACTGTGCACAATCCCAATGGACCCAAATCCCTTCCCGTTCACTCCCACTGTACACAATCCCAATGGACCCAAACCCCTTCCCGTTCACTCCCACCGTACACAATTCCAATGGATCCAAACCCCTTCCTGTTCACTCCCACTGTACACAATCCCAATCCCAAACTCCTTCCCATTCACTCCCCCTATACACAGTCCCAATGGACCCAAACCCCTTACCGTTCACTCCCACTGTACACAACCCCAATCCCAAACCCCTTCCCATTCACTCCCACTGTACACAACCCCAATCCCAAACCCCTTCCCGTTCACTCCCACTGTGCACAATCCCAATGGACCCAAACCCCTTCCCGTTCACTCCCACTGTCCACAATCCCAATGGACCCAAACTCCTTCCCATTCACTCCCACTGTACACAATCCCAATCCCCTTCCCGTTCACTCCCACTGTACACAATCCCAATGGACAAAAAACCCCTTCCCGTTCACTCCCACTGTACACAATCCCAATCCCCTTCCCGTTCACTCCCACTGTACACAATTCCAATCCCAAACCCCTTCCCGTTCACTCCCACTGTACACAATCCCAATCCCCTTCCCGTTCACTCCCACTGTACACAATCCCAAACCACTTCCCATTCACTCCCACTGTACACAATCCCAATGGACCCAAATCCCTTCCCGTTCACTCCCATTGTACACAATCCCAATCCCCTTCCCATTCACTCCCACTGTACACAATTCCAATCCCAAACCCCTTCCCGTTCACTCCCACTGTACACAATCCCAATCCCCTTCCCGTTCACTCTCACTGTACACAATCCCAATCCCCTTCCCATTCACTCCCACTGTACACAATCCCAATGGACCCAAACCCCTTCACGTTCACTCCCACTGTACACAATCCCAATGGACCCAAACCCCTTCCCGTTCACTCCCATTGCACACAATCCCAATCCCAATCCCCTTCACGTTCACTCCCACTGTACACAATTCCAAAGGACCCAAACACCTTCCCGTTCACTCCCACTGTACACAAACCTAATCCCAAACCCCTTCCCGTTACTCCCACTGTACACAATCCCAATCCCAAACCCTTCCCGTTCACTCCCACTGTACACAATCCCAATGGACCCAAACCCCTTCCCGTTCACTCCCACTGTACACAATTCCAAAGGACCCAAACCCCTTCCCGTTCACTCCCACTGTACACAAACCTAATCCCAAACCCCTTCACGTTCACTCCCACTGTACACAATCCCAATCCCAAACCCTTCCCGTTCACTCCCACTGTACACAATCCCAACGGACCCAAACGCCTTCCCATTCACTCCCATTGTGCACAACCCCAATCCCAAACCCCTTCCCGTTCACTCCCACTGTACACAATCCCAATGGACCCAAACCCCTTCCCGTTCACTCCCACTGTACGCAACCCCAACGGACCCAAACGCCTTCCCGTTCACTCCCACTGTACACAACCCCAATCCCAAACCCCTTCCCGTTCACTCCCACTGTACACAATCCCAATCCCAAACCCCTTCCCGTTCACTCCCACTATAGACAATCCCAATGGACCCAAACCCCTTCCCGTTCACTCCAACTGTACACAATCCCAATGGACCCAAACCCCTTCCCATTCACTCCCACTGTACACAATCCCAATCCCAAACCCCTTCCCGTTCACTCCCACTGTACACAATCCCAATGGACCCAAATCCCTTCCCGACCACTCCCACTGTACACAATCCCAATCCCCTTCCCGTTCACTCCCACTGTACACAATCCCAATCCCCTTCCCGTTCACTCCCACTGTACACAATCCCAATGCACCAAAACCACTACCCGTTCACTCCCACTGTGCACAATCACAATGTACCCAAACCCCTTCCCGTTCACTCCCACTGTACACAATCCCAATCCCAAACCCCTTCCCGTTCACTCCCACTGTTCACAATCCTAATGGACCCAAACCCCTTCCAGTTCACTCCCATTGTGCACAATCCCAATGGACCCAAACCACTTCCCGTTCACTCCCACTGTACACAATCCCAATCCCAAACCCCTTCCCGTTCACTCCCACTGTACACAATCCCAATGGACCCAAACCCCTTCCCATTCACTCCCACGGTACACAAACCCAATGGACCCAAACCCCTTCCCATTCACTCCCACTGTACACAATCCCATTGGACCCAAACCAATTCCCATTCACACCCCCTGTACACAATCCCATTGGACCCAAACCCCTTCCCGTTCACTCCCACTGTGCACAATCCCAATCCCCTTCCCGTTCACTCCCACTGTACACAATCCCAATCCCAAACCCCTTCCCATTCACTCCCACTGTACACAATCCCAATGGACCCAAACCCCTTCCCGTTCACTCCCACTGTACACAATCCCAAAGGAACCAAACCCGTTCCCGTTCACTCCCACTGTACACAATCCCAATGGACCAAACCCCTTCTTGTTCACTCCCACTGTACACAATCCCAATGGACCCAAACCCCTTCCCATTCACTCCCACTGTACACAATCCCAATCCCCTTCCCATTCACTCTCACTGTACACAATTCCAATCCCAAACCCCTTCCCGTTCACTCCCACTGTACACAATCCCAAACCCCTTCCCATTCACTCCCACTGTACACAATCCCAATGGACCCAAACCCCTTCCCGTTCACTCCCACTGTACACAATCCCAATCCCCTTCCCGTTCACTCCCACTGTGCACAATCCCAATCCCAAAACCTTCCCGTTCACTCCCACTGTACACAATCCCAACGGACCCAAACGCCTTCCCATTCACTCCCATTGTGCACAACCCCAATCCCAAACCCTTTCCCGTTCACTCCCACTGTACACAATCCCAATGGACCCAAACCCCTTCCCGTTCACTCCCACTGTACACAACCCCAACGGACCCAAACGCCTTCCCGTTCACTCCCACTGTACACAACCCCAATCCCAAACCCCTTCCCGTTCACTCCCACTGTACACAATCCCAATCCCAAACCCCTTCCCGTTCACTCCCACTATAGACAATCCCAATGGACCCAAACCCCTTCCCGTTCACTCCAACTGTACACAATCCCAATGGACCCAAACCACTTCCCATTCACTCCCACTGTACACAATCCCAATCCCCTTCCCGTTCACTCCCACTGTACACAATCCCAATGGACCCAAATCCCTTCCCGATCACTCCCACTGTACACAATCCCAATCCCCTTCCCGTTCACTCCCACTGTACACAATCCCAATCCCCTTCCCGTTCACTCCCACTGTACACAATCCCAATGCACCAAAACCACTTCCCGTTCACTCCCACTGTGCACAATCCCAATGTACCCAAACCCCTTCCTGTTCACTCCCACTGTACACAATCCCAATCCCAAACCTCTTCCCGTTCACTCCCACTGTACACAATCCCAATCCCAAACCTCTTCCCGTTCACTCCCACTGTTCACAATCCTAATGGACCCAAACCCCTTTCCGTTCACTCCCACTGTGCACAATCCCAATCCCAAACCCCTTCCCGTTCACTCCGACTGTACACAATCCCAATGGACGCAAACCCCTTCCCGTTTACCCCCACTGTACACAATCCCTATGGACGCAAACCCCTTCCCGTTCACTCCCACTGTCCACAATCCCAATGGACCCAAACCCCTTCCTGTTCACTCCCACTGTACACAATCCCAATCCCAAACCCCTTCTCGTTCACTCCGACTGTACACAATCCCAATCCCAAACCCCTTCCCGTTCACTCCCACTGTACACAATCCCAATGGACCCAAACCCCTTCCCGTTCACTCCCACCGTACACAATTCCAATGGATCCAAACCCCTTCCTGTTCACTCCCACTGTACACAATCCCAATCCCAAACTCCTTCCCATTCACTCCCCCTATACACAGTCCCAATGGACCCAAACCCCTTACCGTTCACTCCCACTGTACACAACCCCAATCCCAAACCCCTTCCCATTCACTCCCACTGTACACAACCCCAATCCCAAACCCCTTCCCGTTCACTCCCACTGTGCACAATCCCAATGGACCCAAACCCCTTCCCGTTCACTCCCACTGTCCACAATCCCAATGGACCCAAACTCCTTCCCATTCACTCCCACTGTACACAATCCCAATCCCCTTCCCGTTCACTCCCACTGTACACAATCCCAATGGACAAAAAACCCCTTCCCGTTCACTCCCACTGTACACAATCCCAATCCCCTTCCCGTTCACTCCCACTGTACACAATTCCAATCCCAAACCCCTTCCCGTTCACTCCCACTGTACACAATCCCAATCCCCTTCCCGTTCACTCCCACTGTACACAATCCCAAACCACTTCCCATTCACTCCCACTGTACACAATCCCAATGGACCCAAATCCCTTCCCGTTCACTCCCATTGTACACAATCCCAATCCCCTTCCCATTCACTCCCACTGTACACAATTCCAATCCCAAACCCCTTCCCGTTCACTCCCACTGTACACAATCCCAATCCCCTTCCCGTTCACTCTCACTGTACACAATCCCAATCCCCTTCCCATTCACTCCCACTGTACACAATCCCAATGGACCCAAACCCCTTCACGTTCACTCCCACTGTACACAATCCCAATGGACCCAAACCCCTTCCCGTTCACTCCCATTGTACACAATCCCAATCCCAATCCCCTTCACGTTCACTCCCACTGTACACAATTCCAAAGGACCCAAACACCTTCCCGTTCACTCCCACTGTACACAAACCTAATCCCAAACCCCTTCCCGTTACTCCCACTGTACACAATCCCAATCCCAAACCCTTCCCGTTCACTCCCACTGTACACAATCCCAATGGACCCAAACCCCTTCCCGTTCACTCCCACTGTACACAATTCCAAAGGACCCAAACCCCTTCCCGTTCACTCCCACTGTACACAAACCTAATCCCAAACCCCTTCACGTTCACTCCCACTGTACACAATCCCAATCCCAAACCCTTCCCGTTCACTCCCACTGTACACAATCCCAACGGACCCAAACGCCTTCCCATTCACTCCCATTGTGCACAACCCCAATCCCAAACCCCTTCCCGTTCACTCCCACTGTACACAATCCCAATGGACCCAAACCCCTTCCCGTTCACTCCCACTGTACGCAACCCCAACGGACCCAAACGCCTTCCCGTTCACTCCCACTGTACACAACCCCAATCCCAAACCCCTTCCCGTTCACTCCCACTGTACACAATCCCAATCCCAAACCCCTTCCCGTTCACTCCCACTGTACACAATCCCAATCCCAAACCCCTTCCCGTTCACTCCCACTGTACACAATCCCAATGGACCCAAATCCCTTCCCGACCACTCCCACTGTACACAATCCCAATCCCCTTCCCGTTCACTCCCACTGTACACAATCCCAATCCCCTTCCCGTTCACTCCCACTGTACACAATCCCAATGCACCAAAACCACTACCCGTTCACTCCCACTGTGCACAATCACAATGTACCCAAACCCCTTCCCGTTCACTCCCACTGTACACAATCCCAATCCCAAACCCCTTCCCGTTCACTCCCACTGTTCACAATCCTAATGGACCCAAACCCCTTCCAGTTCACTCCCATTGTGCACAATCCCAATGGACCCAAACCACTTCCCGTTCACTCCCACTGTACACAATCCCAATCCCAAACCCCTTCCCGTTCACTCCCACTGTACACAATCCCAATGGACCCAAACCCCTTCCCATTCACTCCCACGGTACACAAACCCAATGGACCCAAACCCCTTCCCATTCACTCCCACTGTACACAATCCCATTGGACCCAAACCAATTCCCATTCACACCCCCTGTACACAATCCCATTGGACCCAAACCCCTTCCCGTTCACTCCCACTGTGCACAATCCCAATCCCCTTCCCGTTCACTCCCACTGTACACAATCCCAATCCCAAACCCCTTCCCATTCACTCCCACTGTACACAATCCCAATGGACCCAAACCCCTTCCCGTTCACTCCCACTGTACACAATCCCAAAGGAACCAAACCCGTTCCCGTTCACTCCCACTGTACACAATCCCAATGGACCAAACCCCTTCTTGTTCACTCCCACTGTACACAATCCCAATGGACCCAAACCCCTTCCCATTCACTCCCACTGTACACAATCCCAATCCCCTTCCCATTCACTCTCACTGTACACAATTCCAATCCCAAACCCCTTCCCGTTCACTCCCACTGTACACAATCCCAAACCCCTTCCCATTCACTCCCACTGTACACAATCCCAATGGACCCAAACCCCTTCCCGTTCACTCCCACTGTACACAATCCCAATCCCCTTCCCGTTCACTCCCACTGTGCACAATCCCAATCCCAAAACCTTCCCGTTCACTCCCACTGTACACAATCCCAACGGACCCAAACGCCTTCCCATTCACTCCCATTGTGCACAACCCCAATCCCAAACCCTTTCCCGTTCACTCCCACTGTACACAATCCCAATGGACCCAAACCCCTTCCCGTTCACTCCCACTGTACACAACCCCAACGGACCCAAACGCCTTCCCGTTCACTCCCACTGTACACAACCCCAATCCCAAACCCCTTCCCGTTCACTCCCACTGTACACAATCCCAATCCCAAACCCCTTCCCGTTCACTCCCACTATAGACAATCCCAATGGACCCAAACCCCTTCCCGTTCACTCCAACTGTACACAATCCCAATGGACCCAAACCACTTCCCATTCACTCCCACTGTACACAATCCCAATCCCCTTCCCGTTCACTCCCACTGTACACAATCCCAATGGACCCAAATCCCTTCCCGATCACTCCCACTGTACACAATCCCAATCCCCTTCCCGTTCACTCCCACTGTACACAATCCCAATCCCCTTCCCGTTCACTCCCACTGTACACAATCCCAATGCACCAAAACCACTTCCCGTTCACTCCCACTGTGCACAATCCCAATGTACCCAAACCCCTTCCTGTTCACTCCCACTGTACACAATCCCAATCCCAAACCTCTTCCCGTTCACTCCCACTGTACACAATCCCAATCCCAAACCTCTTCCCGTTCACTCCCACTGTTCACAATCCTAATGGACCCAAACCCCTTTCCGTTCACTCCCACTGTGCACAATCCCAATCCCAAACCCCTTCCCGTTCACTCCGACTGTACACAATCCCAATGGACGCAAACCCCTTCCCGTTTACCCCCACTGTACACAATCCCTATGGACGCAAACCCCTTCCCGTTCACTCCCACTGTCCACAATCCCAATGGACCCAAACCCCTTCCTGTTCACTCCCACTGTACACAATCCCAATCCCAAACCCCTTCTCGTTCACTCCGACTGTACACAATCCCAATCCCAAACCCCTTCCCGTTCACTCCCACTGTACACAATCCCTATGGACGCAAACCCCTTCCCGTTCACTCCCACTGTCCACAATCCCAATGGACCCAAACCCCTTCCTGTTCACTCCCACTGTACACAATCCCAATCCCAAACCCCTTCTCGTTCACTCCGACTGTACACAATCCCAATCCCAAACCCCTTCCCGTTCACTCCCACTGTACACAATCCCAATGGACCCAAACCCCTTCCCGTTCACTCCCACTGTCCACAATCCCAATGGACCCAAACCCCTTCCCATTCACTCCCACTGTCCACAATCCCAACGGACCCAAACCCTTTCCCGTACACTCCCACTGTACACAATCTCAATCCCCTTCCCGTTCACTCCCACTGTACACAATCCCAATCCCAAACCCCTTCCTGTTCACTCCCACTGTACACAATCCCAATGCACCCAAACCTCTTCCCGTTCACTCCCACTGTACACAATCCCAATGCACCCAAACCCCTTCCTGTTCACTCCCACGTACACAATCCCAATGCACCCAAACCCCTTCCTGTTCACTCCCAGCGTAGACAATCCCAATCCCCTTCCTGTTCACTCCTCTGTGCACAATCCTAATGGACCCAAACCCCTTCCCGTTCACTCCCATTGTGCACAATCCCAATGGACGCAAACCCCTTCCCGTTTACCCCCACTGTACACAATCCCTATGGACGCAAACCCCTTCCCGTTCACTCCCACTGTCCACAATCCCAATGGACCCAAACCCCTTCCCGTTCACTCCCACTGTACACAATCCCAATCCCAAACCCCATCCCGTTCACTCCCACTGTACACAATCCCAACGGACCCAAACCCCTTCCCGTACACTCCCACTGTACACAATCCCAACGGACCCAAACCCCTTCCCGTACACTCCCACTGTACACAATCTCAATCCCCTTCCCGTTCACTCCCACTGTACACAATCCCAATCCCAAA
Source organism: Cetorhinus maximus (assembly GCF_964194155.1). NCBI lineage: Eukaryota > Metazoa > Chordata > Chondrichthyes > Lamniformes > Cetorhinidae > Cetorhinus > Cetorhinus maximus. The sequence continues at coordinate 6,096 of NW_027598442.1, read as the reverse complement.
CCCCTTCCTGTTCACTCCCACTGTACACAATCCCAATGCACCCAAACCTCTTCCCGTTCACTCCCACTGTACACAATCCCAATGCACCCAAACCCCTTCCTGTTCACTCCCACTGTACACAATCCCAATGCACCCAAACCCCTTCCTGTTCACTCCCAGCGTAGACAATCCCAATCCCCTTCCTGTTCACTCCCACTGTGCACAATCCTAATGGACCCAAACCCCTTCCCGTTCACTCCCACTGTGCACAATCCCAATGGACCCAAATCCCTTCCCGTTCACTCCCACCGTACACAATTCCAATGGACCCAAACCCCTTCCTGTTCACTCCCACTGTACACAATCCCAATCCCAAACTCCTTCCCATTCACTCCCCCTATACACAGTCCCAATGGACCCAAACCCCTTCCCGTTCACTCCCACTGTGCACAATCCCAATGGACCCAAATCCCTTCCCGTTCACTCCCACTGTACACAATCCCAATCCCAAACTCCTTCCCATTCACTCCCCCTATACACAGTCCCAATGGACCCAAACCCCTTACCGTTCACTCCCACTGTACACAACCCCAATCCCAAACCCCTTCCCATTCACTCCCACTGTACACAACCCCAATCCCAAACCCCTTCCCGTTCACTCCCACTGTCCACAATCCCAATGGACCCAAACTCCTTCCCATTCACTCCCACTGTACACAATCCCAATCCCCTTCCCGTTCACTCCCACTGTCCACAATCCCAATGGACCCAAACCCCTTCCTGTTCACTCCCACTGTACACAATCCCAATCCCAAACCCCTTCCCATTCACTCCCCCTATACACAGTCCCAATGGACCCAAACCCCTTCCCGTTCACTCCCACTGTACACAATCCCAAACCCCTTCCCGTTCACTCCCACTGTACACAATCCCAAACCCCTTCCCGTTCACTCCCACTGTCCACAATCCCAATGGATCAGGCCCCCTTCTCATTCATTGCTTCATTACCAAAGAAATTGTTTATTGACGGCTGGCTTTTCTCCGCCGGTTTACAGACAGGCTCTTCCTCTTTGCGATTTGCCCTCGATCTTGCTGGCTCCCGCCCACTGTTCTCTGGTCCCGTCCCTGCTTCCATCTCCTCACATTCAACCACTTTCTCAGCATCCGAACTGTCTCCATTCTCCTCCATCTCCACGTTCTCCCCCTCCGCTTCACTGGCCTCTGCCTCCTCCTCCTCCATCTTCCCCTCAGTCTCTTGTTCGTCCCCAGACTCGCACTCGTTCTGTTGGTCAGCTGCTCCGTCCTCAGCTCTGACCTTGGTCCCCAAGTCTTCCTCCTCCTGGTCTAAACTCCTGTCCTTTTCTTTTGAGAGTAGGGGATGGGTGCGGGATGGGGCAGAAAGGTATCAAATTAAGAGTTATTAAACAAAAGTAGATAAGATATTGTCACAAATAAAATAAGTGCATTATAAACAGAAACCAGCAGCCCTACACTCCCCAAGGTGAGCTGTCTTCACACAACACGTGGCACTGACAACGCACGGAGTTCAGACCCCGCAGCCAACACCCGACTCTCCACGTGCCCACTGCCTCTCCCCCCCTGTTACCTTCCATCTTTGTACGCTTGGCTGAGCTCGTCCTGCCGTGTCCAGGTCCATCCAGCCTCTGGTCCACAGCTCCCGTGTTCGCCTGCATCGTGGTTTGCAGCTTCCGTTTGGGGAGCTGTTTCCGTGCTGTCAAACGGAAGAGAAGCAGCCATCAGGATCAGGTTTGTGAAGCAGGCCAACAGAAACCCAGAGCAGGCAGCAGCCGTGCGCACAAAGCAGGTTTACCTGTTCGCCGTTTGGGAATGCCAGCTGGGCTCTCCAGACCGGAATCAGACAGTGAGGGGCTCCCCTCCATTTGGGCTGTCTCCGGAGAGGTCTGGCCGGACAAGGAGACAACTGGAGACGTGGACAAGGCGCTAGGCATCTGGAAACACAGACGTAGCATTAGATAGAACAGGCATCAGAGCACGGTGAACCACCAACAAACCATCGTTACCTCAACACAAGCCTGAAGCACCAACAACCCATCTCCCCCTCTAACCAAGCCTGAAGCATCGATGACCCATCTCCCCCTCAACACAAGCCTGAAACACCAACGACCCATCTCCCCCTCAACCCAAGCCTGAAGCATCGATGACCCATCTCCCCCTCAACACAAGCCTGAAGCACCAACGACCCATCTCCCCCTCAACACAAGCCTGAAGCATCGATGACCCATCTCCCCCTCAACACAAGCCTGAAGCATTGATGACCCATCTCTCCCTCAACCAAAGCCTGAAGCATCGATGACCCATCTCCCCCTCTAACCAAGCATGAAGCATCGATGACCCATCTCTCCCTCAACACAAGCCTTAAGCACCAACGACCCATCTCCCCGTCAACACAAGCCTGAAGCATCGATGACCCATCTCCCCCTCTAACCAAGCATGAAGCATCGATGACCCATCTCTCCCTCAACACAAGCCTGAAGCACCAACGACCCATCTCCCCCTCAACACAAGCCTGAAGCACCAACGACCCATCTCCCCCTCAACACAAGCCTGAAGCATCAACGACCCATCTCCCCCTCAACACAAGCCTGAAGCATCGATGACCCATCTCTCCCTCTAACCAAGCCTGAAGCATCGATGACCGATCTCTCCCTCAACACAAGCCTGAAGCACCAACGACCCATCTCCCCCTCAACACAAGCCTGAAGCATCGATGACCCATCTCCCCCTCAACCCAAGCCTGAAGCATCGATGACGCATCTCCCCCTCTAACCAAGCATGAAGCATCGATGACCGATCTCTCCCTCAACACATGCCTGAAGCACCAACGACCCATCTCCCCCTCAACGCAAGCCTGAAGCATCGATGACGCATCTCCCCCTCAACCCAAGCCTGAAGCATCGATGACGCATCTCCCCCTCAACCCAAGCCTGAAGCATCGATGACGCATCTCCCCCTCAACCCAAGCCTGAAGCATCGATGACGCATCTCCCCCTCAACACAAGCCTGAAGCATCGATGACACATCTCCCCCTCAACACAAGCCTGAAGCATCGATGACGCATCTCCCCCTCAACACAAGCCTGAAGCATCGAAGACCCATCTCCCCCTCAACACAAGCCTGAAGCATCGATGACCCATCTCCCCCTCAACACAAGCCTGAAGCATCGATGACCCATCTCCCCCTCAACACAAGCCTGAAACATCGATGACCCATCTCCCCCTCAACACAAGCCTGAAGCATCGATGACCCATCTCCCCCTCAACACAAGCCTGAAGCACCAACGACCCATCTCCCCCTCAACACAAGCCTGAAGCATCGATGACCCATCTCCCCCTCTAACCGAGCCTGAAGCATCGATGACCCATCTCCCCCTCAACACAAGCCTGAAGCATCGATGACCCATCTCCCTAAGCCAAAGGCATCTACGACCCCTCTCAGGAAGCCTGAAAGGCCTCAGGTATGTGAATGAACTTGTAAACTATCCTAACCTTCACCACATGCTCCTGGGCACAAGGTCCATTGATGTCGGTGAATGAATGAAGGAGGATCCCAACTCACCTCTCCTGCCTCTGGTGATGGGGTCTCTGGCATGTTGGTCGTTTTCCTCAGCTCCACACCCTCCTCCTCGGTCTCCTCACTTTCCTTGCCATCGTCCTCATCACTGCTGTCCAATGCTCGTCGAATCTTCTTCGCCAGACGTCTCACAGCAGAATCTTCTTCCTCAGGTTTCAAACAGGCCTTTTTCGACTTCAGAGGAGACTTGGGAGTTCTGGGAATCGCAGGGAAAAGAGACACAAGCTCAAAACATCTGACCCTCAATAGACCGGCAACAGGGAAAACACAGGGGACAGCACGGGGTTAGATACAGAGTAAAGCTCCCTCTACACCGTCCCCATCAAACACTCCCAGGACAGGAACAGCACGGGGTTAGATACAGAGTAAAGCTCCCTCTACACTGTCCCCATCAAACACTCCCAGGACAGGTACAGCACGGGGTTAGATACAGAGTAAAGCTCCCTCTACACTGTCCCCATCAAACACTCCCAGGACAGGTACAGCACGGGGTTATATACAGAGTAAATCTCCCTCTACACTGTCCCCATCAAACACACCCAGGACAGGTACAGCACGGGGTTAGATACAGAGTAAAGCTCCCTCTACACTGCCCCCATCAAACACTCCCAGGACAGGTACAGCACGGGGTTAGATACAGAGTAAATCCCCCTCTACACAATTCCCCATCAAACACTCCCAGGACAGGTACAGCACGGGGTTATATACAGAGTAAATCTCCCTCTACACTGTCCCCATCAAACACTCCCAGGACAGGTACAGCACGGGGTTAGATACAGAGTAAAGCTCCCCCCCTCCCTGGGACCCTTCCCCTCCCGCAGACACTCACTGTCTGGGTGGAGGTTGAGTGGAGATGTTTGTCTCCTCCATCTCCGCTTTCTGAATCTTGGCCTTGCCGCCTCTCAGAGGCTGAAAGAAGGATCTGTGGGAGAGAGAGGGAGAGTGAGTGAGGGTGTTACAGATACCCCCACAGCCCCGGGAACTCCCGCTCTCCCTCCCTCTCTCCCCGCTCTCCCTCCCTCTCTCCCCGCTCTCCATCGCCCCGCTCTCCTCCTCTCTCCCTCCCTCTCTCCCCGCTCTCTCTCCCTCCCTCTCTCCCCGCTCTCTCTCCCCGCTCTCTCTCCCCGCTCTCTCTCCCTCCCTCCCCCCGCTCTCCCTCCCTCCCTCCCCGCTCTCCCTCCCTCCCCGCTCTCCCTCCCTCCCCGCTATCCCTCCCTCTCTCCCCGCTCTCTCTCCCCGCTCTCTCTCCCTCCCTCCCCCCGCTCTCCCTCCCTCCCTCCCCGCTCTCCCTCCCTCCCCGCTCTCCCTCCCTCCCTCCCTCCCCGCTATCCCTCCCTCCCTCCCCGCTATCCCTCCCTCCCTCCCCGCTCTCCCTCCCTCCCTCCCCGCTCTCCCTCCCTCCCTCCCCGCTCTCCCTCCCTCCCTCCCTCCCCGCTCTCCCTCCCTCCCTCCCTCCCCGCTCTCCCTCCCTCCCCGCTCTCCCTCCCTCCCTCCCCGCTCTCCCTCCATGCTCTCCTCCTCCCTCTCTCTCTATCCGCTCTCCCTCCCTCTCTCTCCTTCGCTCGCTCCGCTCTCCCTCGCCCCGCCCTCCCTCCCTCGCCCTGCCCTCCCTCGCCCCGCTCTCCCTCTCTCCGCTCTCCCCCCTCTCTCCTCCCTCTCCCTCGCCCCGCTCTCCCTCCCTCTCCCTCGCTCCGCTCTCCCTCGCTCCGCTCTCCCTCGCTCCGCTCTCCCTCTCGCCGCTCTCCCTCTCGCCGCTCTCCCTCTCGCCGCTCTCCCACCCTCTCTCCTCGCTCTCCCTCTCCGCTCTCCCTCCCTCCCTCTCCGCTCTCCCTCCCTCCCTCTCCGCTCTCCCTCCCTCCCTCTCCGCTCTCCCTCCCTCCCTCTCCGCTCTCCCTCCCTCCCTCTCCGCTCTCCCTCCCTCCCTCTCCGCTCTCCCTCCCTCCCTCTCCGCTCTCCCTCCCTCCCTCTCCGCTCTCCCTCCCTCCCTCTCCGCTCTCCCTCCCTCCCTCTCCGCTCTCCCTCCCTCCCTCTCCGCTCTCCCTCCCTCCCTCTCCGCTCTCCCTCCCTCCCTCTCCGCTCTCCCTCCCTCCCTCTCCGCTCTCCCTCCCTCCCTCTCCGCTCTCCCTCCCTCCCTCTCCGCTCTCCCTCGCTCCGCTCTCCCTCGCTCCGCTCTCCCTCGCTCCGCTCTCCCTCGCTCCGCTCTCCCTCGCTCCGCTCTCCCTCGCTCCGCTCTCCGCTCTCGCCGCTCTCCGCTCTCGCCGCTCTCCCACCCTCTCTCCTCGCCCTCCCTCTCCGCTCTCCCTCCCTCCCTCTCCGCTCTCCCTCCCTCCCTCTCCGCTCTCCCTCCCTCCCTCTCCGCTCTCCCTCCCTCCCTCTCCGCTCTCCCTCCCTCCCTCTCCGCTCTCCCTCCCTCCCTCTCCGCTCTCCCTCCCTCCCTCTCCGCTCTCCCTCCCTCCCTCTCCGCTCTCCCTCCCTCCCTCTCCGCTCTCCCTCCCTCCCTCCCTC
>NW_027598441.1:0-44646 GCF_964194155.1 Cetorhinus maximus | reverse complement strand
TCCCTCTCACACTCTCTCACCCTGTCCCTCTCACATTCTCACTCACCCTGTCCCTCTCACACTCTGTCCCTCTCACTCTCTGTCCCTCTCACTCTCTGTCCCTCTCACACTCTGTCCCTCTCACACTCTGTCCCTCTCACACTCTCACTCACTCTGTCCCTCTCACACTCACTCTATCCCTCTCACACTCTCACTCACCCTGTCCCTCTCACACTCTCTCTCACCCTGTCCCTCTCACACTCTCACTCACTCTGTCCCTCTCACACTCTCACTCACTCTGTCCCTCTCACACTCTCACTCACTCTGTCCCTCTCACACTCTCACTCACTCTGTCCCTCTCACACTCAATCTCACCCTGTCCCTCTCGCACCCTGTCCCTCTCACACTCTCTCGCACCCTGTCCCTCTCACACTCTCTCTCACTCTGTCCCTCTCACACTCTGTCCCTCTCACACTCACTCTGTCCCTCTCACACTCACTCTGTCCCTCTCACACTCACTCTGTCCCTCTCACACTCTCTGTCACTCTGTCCCTCTCACACTCTCACTCACTCTGTCCCTCTCACACTCTGTCCCTCTCACACTCTGTCCCTCTCACACGCTGTCCCTCTCACACTCACTCTGTCCCTCTCACACTCACTCTGTCCCTCTCACACTCACTCTGTCCCTCTCACACTCTCTCACTCTGTCCCTCTCACTCTGTCCCTCTCACTCTGTCCCTCTCACTCTGTCCCTCTCACTCTGTCCCTCTCACTCTGTCCCTCTCACACTCTGTCCCTCACACACTCTGTCCCTCTCACACTCTGTCCCTCTCACACTCTGTCCCTCTCACACTCCGTCCCTCTCACACTCTGTCCCTCTCACACTCTGTCCCTCTCACACTCTCACTCACTCTGTCCCTCTCACACACTCACTCACTCTGTCCCTCTCACACTCTCACTCACTCTGTCCCTCTCACACTCTCACTCACTCTGTCCCTCTCACACTCTCACTCACTCTGTCCCTCTCACACTCTCACTCACTCTGTCCCTCTCACTCAGTCCCTCTCACTCACTCTGTCCCTCTCATTCACTCACTCTGTCCCTCTCACACTCTCACTCACTCTGTCCCTCTCACACTCTCACTCACTCTGTCCCTCTCACACTCTCACTCACTCTGTCCCTCTCACACTCACTCTGTCCCTCTCACATTCTCACTCACCCTGTCCCTCGCACACTCTCACTAACTCTGTCCCTCTCACACTCTCTCACCCTGTCCCTCTCACATTCTCACTCACCCTGTCCCTCTCACATTCTCACTCACCCTGTCCCTCTCACACTCTGTCCCTCTCACACTCTGTCCCTCTCACACTCTGTCCCTCTCACACTCTGTCCCTCTCACACTCTGTCCCTCTCACACTCTGTCCCTCTCACACTCTGTCCCTCTCACACTCACTCTGTCCCTCTCACACTCTCTCTCACCCTGTCCCTCTCACACTCACTCTATCCCTCTCACACTCTCACTCACCCTGTCCCTCTCACACTCTCTCTCACCCTGTCCCTCTCACACTCTCACTCACTCTGTCCCTCTCACACTCTCACTCACTCTGTCCCTCTCACACTCTCACTCACTCTGTCCCTCTCACACTCTCACTCACTCTGTCCCTCTCACACTCAATCTCACCCTGTCCCTCTCGCACCCTGTCCCTCTCACACTCTCTCGCACCCTGTCCCTCTCACACTCTCTCTCACTCTGTCCCTCTCACACTCTGTCCCTCTCACACTCACTCTGTCCCTCTCACACTCACTCTGTCCCTCTCACACTCACTCTGTCCCTCTCACACTCTCTTTCTGTCCCTCTCACACTCTGTCCCTCTCACTCTCTCACTCTGTCCCTCTCACACTCTGTCCCTCTCACACTCTCTCTCACTCTGTCCCTTTCACACTCTGTCCCTCTCACACTCTCGCTCACTCTGTCCCTCTCACACTCACTCTGACCCTCTCACACTCACTCTCACACTCTGTCCCTCTCACACTCTGTCCCTCTCACACTCTGTCCCTCTCACACTCTCTCACACTCTGTCCCTCTCACTCACTCTGTCCCTCTGACTCACTCTGTCCCTCTCACACTCTCTCACTCTGTCCCTCTCACACTTTCTCGCACCCTGTCCCTCTCACTCACTCTGTCCCTCACACTCACTCTGTCCCTCACACTCACTCTGTCCCTCTCACACTCACTCTGTCCCTCTCACACTCTCGCTCACTCCGTCCCTCTCACACTCACTCTGTCCCTCGCTCACACACTGTCCCTCTCACACTCACACTGTCCCTCTCACACTCACTCTGTCCCTCTCACACACACTCTCACACTCTGTCCCTCTCACACTCTGTCCCTCTCGCACCCTGTCCCTCTCACACTCTCTCGCACCCTGTCCCTCTCACACTCTCTCGCACCCTGTCCCTCTCACACTCTCTCTCACTCTGTCCCTCTCACACTCTGTCCCTCTCACACTCACTCTGTCCCTCACACACTCTCTCTCTGTCCCTCTCACACTCACTCTGTCCCTCACACACTCTCTCTCTGTCCCTCTCACACTCACTCTGTCCCTCTCACACTCTCTCACTCTGTCCCTCTCTCACTCTGTCCCTCTCTCACTCTGTCCCTCTCTCACTCTGTCCCTCTCACACTCTGTCCCTCTCACACTCTCTCTCACTCTGTCCCTCTCACACTCTCTCTCTGTCCCCCTCTCGCTCACTCTGTCCCTCTCACGCTCACTCTGTCCCTCTCACGCTCACTCTGTCCCTCTCACGCTCACTCTGTCCCTCTCACACTCACTCTGTCCCTCTACTCTCACCCTGTCCCACTCACACTCTGTCCCTCTCACACTCACTCTCACCCTGTCTCTCTCACACTCTGTCCCTCTCACACTCTCTCTCACTCTGTCCCTCTCACACTCTCTCTCTGTCCCCCTCTCGCTCACTCTGTCCCTCTCACGCTCACTCTGTCCCTCTCACACTCACTCTGTCCCTCTCACACTCTGTCCTTCTCACACTCACTCTCACCCTGTCCCTCTCACACTCTGTCCCTCTCACACTCACTCTCACTCTGTCCCTCTCACACTCTGTCCCTCTCACACACTCTCTCACTCTGTCCCTCTCACTCACTCTGTCCCTCTCACTCACTCTGTCCCTCTCACTCACTCTGTCCCTCTCACTCACTCTGTGCCTCTCACACACTCTCTCACTCTGTCCCTCTCTCTCACTCTGTCCCTCTCACTCACTCTGTCCCTCTCACTCACTCTGTCCCTCTCACACTCTGTCCCTCTCACACTCTGTCCCTCTCACACTCTCTCTCACTCTGTCCCTCTCACACTCTGTCCCTCTCACACTCTCTCTCACTCTGTCCCTTTCACACTCTGTCCCTCTCACACTCTCGCTCACTCTGTCCCTCTCACACTCACTCTGACCCTCTCACACTCACTCTCACACTCTGTCCCTCTCACACTCTGTCCCTGTCACACTCTCTCACACTCTGTCCCTCTCACTCACTCTGTCCATCTCACTCACTCTGTCCCTCTGACTCACTCTGTCCCTCTCACACTCTCTCACCCTGTCCCTCTCACACTCTCTCGCACCCTGTCCCTCTCACTCACTCTGTCCCTCACACTCACTCTGTCCCTCACACTCACTCTGTCCCTCTCACACTCACTCTGTCCCTCTCACACTATCGCTCACTCCGTCCCTCTCACACTCACTCTGTCCCTCTCACACTCACTCTCACACTCTGTCCCTCTCACACTCTGTCCCTCTAACACTCTCTCACTCTGTCCCTCTCACACTCTCTCACTCTGTCCCTCTCACACTCACTCTCACACTCTGTCCCTCTCACACTCTGTCCCTCACTCACTTTGTCCCTCTCACTCACTCTGTCCCTCTCACACTCTGTCCCTCTCACACTCTGTCCCTCTCACACTCTGTCCCTCTCACACACTCTGTCCCTCTCACACACTCTGTCCCTCTCACACACTCTGTCCCTCTCACACACTCTGTCCCTCTCACACACTCTGTCCCTCTCACTCACTCTGTCCCTCTCACACTCACTCTGTCCCTCTCACACTCACTCTGTCCCTCTCACACTCACTCTGTCCCTCTCACACTCACTCTGTCCCTCTCACACTCACTCTGTCCCTCTCACACTCACTCTGTCCCTCTCACACTCACTCTGTCCCTCTCACACTCACTCTCACACTCTCTCCCTCTCACTCACTCTGTCCCTCTCACTCACTCTGTCCCTCTCACACTCTCTCACTCTGTCCCTCTCACACTCTCTCGCACCCTGTCCCTCTCACACTCTCTCTCACTCTGTCCCTCTCACACTCTCTCTCACTCTGTCCCTCTCACTCACTCTGTTCCTCACACTCACTCTGTCCCTCTCACACTCTCGCTCACTCCGTCCCTCTCACACTCACTCTGTCCCTCTCACACTCACTCTCACACTCTGTCCCTCTCACACTCTCTCACACTCTGTCCCTCTCACACTCTCTCACACTCTGTCCCTCTCACACTCACTCTCACACTCTGTCCCTCTCACACTCACTCTCACACTCTGTCCCTCTCACACTCTCTCACACTCTGTCCCTCTCACTCACTCTGCCCCTCTCACTCACTCTGTCCCTCTCACACTCTCTCACTCTGTCCCTCTCACACTCTGTCCCTCTCACACTCTGTCCCTCTCTCACTCTGTCCCTCTCTCACTCTGTCCCTCTCTCACTCTGTCCCTCTCACACTCAGTCCCTCTCACACACTCTGTCCCTCTCACACACTCTGTCCCTCTCACACACTCTGTCCCTCTCACACACTCTGTCCCTCTCACACACTCTGTCCCTCTCACACACTCTGTCCCTCTCACACACTCTGTCCCTCTCACACACTCTGTCCCTCTCACACACTCTGTCCCTCACACTCACTCTGTCCCTCACACTCACTCTGTCCCTCTCACACTCACTCTGTCCCTCTCACACTCACTCTGTCCCTCTCACACTCTGTCCCTCTCACACTCTGTCCCTCTCACACTCTGTCCCTCTCACACTCTGTCCCTCTCACACTCTGTCCCTCTCACACTCTCTCACACTCTGTCCCTCTCACTCACTCTGTCCCTCTCACTCACTCTGTCCCTCTCACACTCTCTCACTCTGTCCCTCTCACACTCTCTCGCACCCTGTACCTCTCACATTCTCTCTCACTCTGTCCCTCTCACTCACTCTGTCCCTCACACTCACTCTGTCCCTCTCACACTCACTCTGTCCCTCTCACACTCTCGCTCACTCTGTCCCTCTCACACTCACTCTGTCCCTCTCACACTCACTCTCACACTATGTCCCTCTCTCACACTCTGTCCCTCTCTCACACTCTGTCCCTCTCTCACACTCTGTCCCTCTCTCACACTCTGTCCCTCTCTCACACTCTGTCCCTCTCTCACACTCTGTCCCTCTCACACTCTCTCACTCTGTCCCTCTCACACTCTGTCCCTCTCTCACTCTGTCCCTCTCTCACTCTGTCCCTCTCTCACTCTGTCCCTCTCTCACTCGTCCTTCTCACACTCTGTCCCTCTCACACTCTGTCCCTCTCACACTCTCTCACTCTGTCCCTCTCACACTCTGTCCCTCTCACACTCTGTCCCTCTCACACACTCTGTCACTCTCACACACTCTGTCCCTCTCACTCACTCTGTCCCTCTCACACTCACTCTGTCCCTCTCACACTCACTCTGTCCCTCTCACACTCTGTCCCTCTCACACTCTCACTCACTCTGTCCCTCTCACACTCTCACTCACTCTGTCCCTCTCACACTCTCACTCACTCTGTCCCTCTCACACCCTCACTCACTCTGTCCCTCTCACTCACTCACTCTGTCCCTCTCACTCACTCTGTCCCTCTCACTCACTCACTCTGTCCCTCTCACACTCTCACTCACTCTGTCCCTCTCACACTCTCACTCACTCTGTCCCTCTCACACTCTCACTCACCCTGTCCCTCTCACACTCTCTCTCACTCTGTCCCTTTCACACTCTCTCTCAAACTTTCTCTCACTCTGTCCCTCTCACACTCTCACTCACTCTGTCCCTCTCACACTCTCACTCACTCTGTCCCTCTCACACTCTCACTCACTCTGTCCCTCTCACACTCTCACTCACTCTGTCCCTCTGACTCTCTCACCCTGTCCCTCTCACACTCTCTCTCACTCTGTCCCTTTCACACTCTCTCACACTTTCTCTCACTCTGTCCCTCTCACACTCTCACTCACTCTGTCCCTCTCACACTCTCACTCACTCTGTCCCTCTCACACTCTCACTAACTCTGTCCCTCTGACTCTCTCACCCTGTCCCTCTCACACTCTCTCTCACCCTGTCCCACTCACACTCTCGCTCACTCTGTCCCTCTCACACTCACTCTGTCCCTCTCACACTCACTCTGTCCCTCACACCCTCACTCACTCTGTACCTCTCACACTCTCACTCACTCCGTCCCTTTCACTCACTCTGTCCCTCTCACACTCCCACTCACTCTGTCCCTCTCACACTCTCACTCACTCTGTCCCTCTCACACTCTCACTCACTCTGTCCCTCTCACACTCTCACTCACTCTGTCCCTCTCACACTCTCACTCACTCTGTCCCTCTCACACTCTCACTCACTCTGTCCCTCTCACACTCTCACTCACTCTGTCCCTCTCACTCACTCTGTCCCTCTCATTCACTCACTCTGTCCCTCTCACACTCTCACTCACTCTGTCCCTCTCACAGTCACTCTGTCCCTCTCACATTCTCACTCACCCTGTCCCTCTCACACTCTCACTCACTCTGTCCCTCTCACACTCTCTCACCCTGTCCCTCTCACATTCTCACTCACCCTGTCCCTCTCACACTCTGTCCCTCTCACACTCTGTCCCTCTCACACTCTGTCCCTCTCACACTCTGTCCCTCTCACACTCTGTCCCTCTCACACTCTGTCCCTCTCACACTCTGTCCCTCTCACACTCACTCTGTCCCTCTCACACTCTCTCTCACCCTGTCCCTCTCACACTCTCTCTCACCCTGTCCCTCTCACACTCTGTCCCTCTCACACTCTCTCTCACCCTGTCCCTCTCACACTCTCACTCACTCTGTCCCTCTCACACTCTCACTCACTCTGTCCCTCTCACACTCTCACTCACTCTGTCCCTCTCACACTCAATCTCACCCTGTCCCTCTCGCACCCTGTCCCTCTCACACTCTCTCGCACCCTGTCCCTCTCACACTCTCTCGCACTCCGTCCCTCTCACACTCTCTCTCACTCCGTCCCTCTCACACTCTGTCCCTCTCACACTCACTCTGTCCCTCTCACACTCACTCTGTCCCTCTCACACTCACTCTGTCCCTCTCACACTCACTCTGTCCCTCTCACACTCTGTCCCTCTCACACTCTGTCCCTCTCACACTCTGTCCCTCTCACACTCTGCCCTTTCACACTCTCTCTGTCCCTCTCACACTCTCACTCACTCTGTCCCTCTCACACTCTCACTCACTCTGTCCCTCTCACATTCTCACTCAACCTGTCCCTCTCACACTCTCTCACCCTGTCCCTCTCACATTCTCACTCACCCTGTCCCTCTCACACTCTGTCCCTCTCACACTCTGTCCCTCTCACTCTCTGTCCCTCTCACACTCTGTCCCTCTCACACTCTGTCCCTCTCACACTCTGTCCCTCTCACACTCTGTCCCTCTCACACTCTCTCTCACTCTGTCCCTCTCACACTCTGTCCCTCTCACACTCACTCTGTCCCTATCACACTCTCTCTCACCCTGTCCCTCTCACACTCTGTCCCTCTCACACTCTCACTCACTCTGTCCCTCTCACACTCACTCTCTCCCTCTCACACTCTCACTCACCCTGTCCCTCTCACACTCTCTCTCACCCTGTCCCTCTCACACTCTCACTCACTCTGTCCCTCTCACACTCTCACTCACTCTGTCCCTCTCACACTCTCACTCACTCTGTCCCTCTCACACTCAATCTCACCCTGTCCCTCTCGCACCCTGTCCCTCTCACACTCTCTCGCACCCTGTCCCTCTCACACTCTCTCTCACTCTGTCCCTCTCACACTCTGTCCCTCTCACACTCACTCTGTCCCTCTCACACTCACTCTGTCCCTCTCACACTCTCTGTCACTCTGTCCCTCTCACACTCTCACTCACTCTGTCCCTCTCACACTCTGTCCCTCTCACACTCTGTCCCTCTCACACTCACTCTGTCCCTCTCACACTCACTCTGTCCCTCTCACACTCACTCTGTCCCTCTCACACTCTCTCACTCTGTCCCTCTCACTCTGTCCCTCTCACTCTGTCCCTCTCACACTCTGTCCCTCTCACACTCTGTCCCTCTCACACTCCGTCCCTCTCACACTCTGTCCCTCTCACACTCTGTCCCTCTCACACTCTCTCACTCTCTCACTCTCACACTCTCTCACTCTGTCCCTCTCACACTCTCTCACTCTGTCCCTCTCACACTCTCACTCACTCTGTCCCTCACACTCTCACTCACTCTGTCCCTCACACTCTCACTCACTTTGTCCCTCTCTCACTCACTCTCTGTCCCTCTCACTCTTTCACACTCTGTCCCTCTCATTCTCTCTGTCCCTCTCACACTCTGTCCCTTTCACACTCTCTCTCTGTCCCTCTCACACTCACTCACTCTGTTCCTCTCACTCTGTCCATCTCACTCTCTCACACCCTCACTCACTCTGTCCCTCTCACCCCCTCACTCACTCTGTCCCTCTCACACCCTCACTCACTCTGTCCCTCTCACTCACTCACTCTGTCCCTCTCACTCACTCACTCTGTCACTCTCAATCTCACTCTCTCTGTCCCTCTCACAATCTCACTCACTCTGTCCCTCTCACAATCTCAGACACTCTGCCCCTCTCACTCACTCTGTCCCTCTCACACTCTCTCACTCTGTCCCTCACACTCTCACTCACTCTGCCCATCTCACTCACTCTGTCCCTCTCACACTCTGTCCCACACACTCTCTCTCTCTGTCCCTCTCACACTCTGTCCTTCACAATCTCTCACACTCTGTCCCTCTCATTCTCTCTGTCCCTCTCACACTCTCTCTCTCTGTCCCTCTCACACTCTGTCCCTTTCACACTCTTCCTTTCTGTTCCTCTCACTCTGTCCATCTCACTCTCTCTCACCCTCACTCACTGTCCCTCTCACACCCTCACTCACTCTGTCCCTCTCACACCCTCACTCACTCTGTCCCTCTCACACCCTCACTCACTCTGTCCCTCTCACACCCTCACTCACTCTGTCCCTCTCACACCCTCACTCACTCTGTCCCTCTCACACCCTCACTCACTCTGTCCCTCTCACACCCTCACTCACTCTGTCCCTCTCACACCCTCACTCACTCTGTCCCTCTCACACCCTCACTCACTCTGTCCCTCTCACACCCTCACTCACTCTGTCCCTCTCACACCCTCACTCACTCTGTCCCTCTCACACCCTCACTCACTCTGTCCCTCTCACTCACTCACTCTGTCCCTCTCACACTCTCACTCACTCTGTCCCTCTCACACTCTCACTCACTCTGTCCCTCTCACACTCTCACTCACTCTGTCCCTCTCACACTCTCACTCACTCTGTCCCTCTCACACCCTCACTCACTCTGTCCCTCTCACTCACTCACTCTGTCCCTCTCACTCACTCACTCTGTCCCTCTCACACTCTCACTCACTCTGTCCCTCTCACACTCTCACTCACTCTGTCCCTCTCACACTCTCACTCACCCTGTCCCTCTCACACTCTCTCTCACTCTGTCCCTTTCACACTCTCTCTCAAACTTTCTCTCACTCTGTCCCTCTCACACTCTCACACACTCTGTCCCTCTCACTCACTCTGTCCCTCTCACACTCACTCTGTCCCTCTCACACTCACTCTGTCCCTCTCACACTCTGTCCCTCTCACACTCTCACTCACTCTGTCCCTCTCACACTCTCACTCACTCTGTCCCTCTCACACTCTCACTCACTCTGTCCCTCTCACACCCTCACTCACTCTGTCCCTCTCACTCACTCACTCTGTCCCTCTCACTCACTCTGTCCCTCTCACACTCTCACTCACTCTGTCCCTCTCACACTCTCACTCACTCTGTCCCTCTCACACTCTCACTCACTCTGTCCCTCTCACACTCTCACTCACCCTGTCCCTCTCACACTCTCTCTCACTCTGTCCCTTTCACACTCTCTCTCAAACTTTCTCTCACTCTGTCCCTCTCACACTCTCACTCACTCTGTCCCTCTCACACTCTCACTCACTCTGTCCCTCTCACACTCTCACTCACTCTGTCCCTCTCACACTCTCACTCACTCTGTCCCTCTGACTCTCTCACCCTGTCCCTCTCACACTCTCTCTCACTCTGTCCCTTTCACACTCTCTCACACTTTCTCTCACTCTGTCCCTCTCACACTCTCACTCACTCTGTCCCTCTCACACTCTCACTCACTCTGTCCCTCTCACACTCTCACTCACTCTGTCCCTCTGACTCTCTCACCCTGTCCCTCTCACACTCTCTCTCACCCTGTCCCACTCACACTCTCGCTCACTCTGTCCCTCTCACACTCACTCTGTCCCTCTCACACTCACTCTGTCCCTCACACCCTCACTCACTCTGTACCTCTCACACTCTCACTCACTCCGTCCCTTTCACTCACTCTGTCCCTCTCACACTCCCACTCACTCTGTCCCTCTCACACTCTCACTCACTCTGTCCCTCTCACACTCTCACTCACTCTGTCCCTCTCACACTCTCACTCACTCTGTCCCTCTCACACTCTCACTCACTCTGTCCCTCTCACACTCTCACTCACTCTGTCCCTCTCACTCACTCACTCTGTCCCTCTCACTCACTCTGTCCCTCTCATTCACTCACTCTGTCCCTCTCACACTCTCACTCACTCTGTCCCTCTCACAGTCACTCTGTCCCTCTCACATTCTCACTCACCCTGTCCCTCTCACACTCTCACTCACTCTGTCCCTCTCACACTCTCTCACCCTGTCCCTCTCACATTCTCACTCACCCTGTCCCTCTCACACTCTGTCCCTCTCACACTCTGTCCCTCTCACACTCTCACTCACTCTGTCCCTCTCACACTCTCACTCACTCTGTCCCTCTCACACTCTCACTCACTCTGTCCCTCTCACACTCAATCTCACCCTGTCCCTCTCGCACCCTGTCCCTCTCACACTCTCTCGCACCCTGTCCCTCTCACACTCTCTCTCACTCTGTCCCTCTCACACTCTCTCTCACTCTGTCCCTCTCACACTCTGTCCCTCTCACACTCACTCTGTCCCTCTCACACTCACTCTGTCCCTCTCACACTCACTCTGTCCCTCTCACACTCACTCTGTCCCTCTCACACTCACTCTGTCCCTCTCACACTCACTCTGTCCCTCTCACACTCACTCTGTCCCTCTCACACTCACTCTGTCCCTCTCACACTCTCTCTCTGTCCCTCTCACACTCTGTCCCTCTCACTCTCTCACTCTGTCCCTCTCACACTCACTCTGTCCCTCTCACACTCTCTCACTCTGTCCCTCTCTCACTCTGTCCCTCTCTCACTCTGTCCCTCTCACACTCTGTCCCTCTCACACTCTCTCTCACTCTGTCCCTCTCACACTCTCTCTCTGTCCCCCTCTCGCTCACTCTGTCCCTCTCACGCTCACTCTGTCCCTCACACACTCACTCTGTCCCTCTCACACTCACTCTGTCCCTCTCACACTCACTCTGTCCCTCTACTCTCACCCTGTCCCACTCACACTCTGTCCCTCTCACACTCACTCTCACCCTGTCCCTCTCACACTCTGTCCCTCTCACACTCACTCTCACCCTGTCCCTCTCACTCTCTGCCTCTCACACTCACTCTCACCCTGTCCCTCTCACACTCTGTCTCTCTCACACTCTCACACTCTGTCCCTCTCACACTCTGTCCCTCTCACACTCTGTCCCTCTCACACTCTGTCCCTCTCACACTCTGTCCCTCTCACACTCTCACACTCTGTCCCTCTCACACTCTGTCCCTCTCACACTCTGTCCCTCTCACACTCTGTCCCTCTCACACTCTGTCCCTCTCACACTCTCTCTCTCTGTCCCTCTCACACTCTCACTCACTCTGTCCCTCTCACACTCTCACTCACTCTGTCCCTCTCACACTCTCACTCACTCTGTCCCTCTCACATTGTCTCACCCTGTCCCTCTCACACTCTCACTCACCCTGTCCCTCTCACACCCTGTCCCTCTCACACTCTGTCCCTCTCACACTCTGTCCCTCTCACACTCTGTCCCTCTCACACTCTGTCCCTCTCACACTCACTCTGTCCCTCTCACACTCACTCTGTCACTCTCACACTCTCTCTCACCCTGTCCCTCTCACACTCTGTTCCTCTCACACTCTCACTCACTCTGTCCCTCTCACACTCTCACTCACTCTGTCCCTCTCACACTCACTCTATCCCTCTCACACTCTCACTCACCCTGTCCCTCTCACACTCTCTCTCACTCTGTCCCTCTCACACTCTCACTCACTCTGTCCCTCTCACATTCTCACTCACTCTGTCCCTCTCACACTCAATCTCACCCTGTCCCTCTCGCACCCTGTCCCTCTCACACTCTCTCGCACCCTGTCCCTCTCACACTCTCTCGCACCCTGTCCCTCTCACACTCTCTCTCACTCTGTCCCTCTCACACTCTGTCCCTCTCACACTCACTCTGTCCCTCTCACACTCACTCTGTCCCTCTCACACTCACTCTGTCCCTCACACACTCTCTCTCTGTCCCTCTCACACTCTGTCCCTCTCACTCTCTCACTCTGTCCCTCTCACACTCACTCTGTCCCTCTCACACTCTCTCACTCTGTCCCTCTCTCACTCTGTCCCTCTCTCACTCTGTCCCTCTCTCACTCTGTCCCTCTCACACTCTGTCCCTCTCACACTCTCTCTCACTCTGTCCCTCTCACACTCTCTCTCTGTCCCCCTCTCGCTCACTCTGTCCCTCTCACGCTCACTCTGTCCCTCTCACGCTCACTCTGTCCCTCTCACGCTCACTCTGTCCCTCTCACGCTCACTCTGTCCCTCTCACACTCACTCTGTCCCTCTACTCTCACCCTGTCCCACTCACACTCTGTCCCTCTCACACTCACTCTCACCCTGTCCCTCTCACACTCTGTCCCTCTCACACTCTCTCTCACTCTGTCCCTCTCACACTCTCTCTCTGTCCCCCTCTCGCTCACTCTGTCCCTCTCACGCTCACTCTGTCCCTCTCACACTCACTCTGTCCCTCTCACACTCACTCTGTCCCTCTACTCTCACCCTGTCCCTCTCACACTCTGTCCCTCTCACACTCACTCTCACCCTGTCCCTCTCACACTCTGTCCCTCTCACACTCACTCTCACCCTGTCCCTCTCACACTCTGTCCTTCTCACACTCACTCTCACCCTGTCCCTCTCACACTCGGTCCCTCTCACACTCACTCTCACTCTGTCCCTCTCACACTCTGTCCCTCTCACACACTCTCTCACTCTGTCCCTCTCACTCACTCTGTCCCTCTCACTCACTCTGTCCCTCTCACTCACTCTGTCCCTCTCACTCACTCTGTCCCTCTCACTCACTCTGTCCCTCTCACTCACTCTGTGCCTCTCACACACTCTCTCACTCTGTCCCTCTCTCTCACTCTGTCCCTCTCACTCACTCTGTCCCTCTCACTCACTCTGTCCCTCTCACACTCTGTCCCTCTCACACTCTGTCCCTCTCACACTCTCTCTCACTCTGTCCCTCTCACACTCTGTCCCTCTCACACTCTCTCTCACTCTGTCCCTTTCACACTCTGTCCCTCTCACACTCTCGCTCACTCTGTCCCTCTCACACTCACTCTGACCCTCTCACACTCACTCTCACACTCTGTCCCTCTCACACTCTGTCCCTGTCACACTCTCTCACACTCTGTCCCTCTCACTCACTCTGTCCATCTCACTCACTCTGTCCCTCTGACTCACTCTGTCCCTCTCACACTCTCTCACCCTGTCCCTCTCACACTCTCTCGCACCCTGTCCCTCTCACTCACTCTGTCCCTCACACTCACTCTGTCCCTCACACTCACTCTGTCCCTCTCACACTCACTCTGTCCCTCTCACACTCACTCTCACACTCTGTCCCTCTCACACTCTGTCCCTCTAACACTCTCTCACTCTGTCCCTCTCACACTCTCTCACTCTGTCCCTCTCACACTCACTCTCACACTCTGTCCCTCTCACACTCTGTCCCTCACTCACTTTGTCCCTTTCACTCACTCTGTCCCTCTCACACTCTGTCCCTCTCACACTCTGTCCCTCTCACACTCTGTCCCTCTCACACACTCTGTCCCTCTCACACACTCTGTCCCTCTCACACACTCTGTCCCTCTCACACACTCTGTCCCTCTCACTCACTCTGTCCCTCTCACACTCACTCTGTCCCTCTCACACTCACTCTGTCCCTCTCACACTCACTCTGTCCCTCTCACACTCACTCTGTCCCTCTCACACTCACTCTGTCCCTCTCACACACTGTCCCTCTCACACTCTGTCCCTCTCACACTCTGTCCCTCTCACACTCTGTCCCTCTGTCCCTCTCACACTCACTCACTCTGTTCCTCTCACTCTGTCCATCTCACTCTCTCACCCTCACTCACTCTGTCCCTCTCACACCCTCACTCACTCTGTCCCTCTCACACCCTCACTCACTCTGTCCCTCTCACTCACTCACTCTGTCCCTCTCACTCACTCACTCTGTCACTCTCAATCTCACTCTCTCTGTCCCTCTCACAATATCACTCACTCTGTCCCTCTCACAATCTCAGACACTCTGCCCCTCTCACTCACTCTGTCCCTCTCACACTCTCTCACTCTGTCCCTCACACTCTCACTCACTCTGCCCATCTCACTCACTCTGTCCCTCTCACACTCTGTCCCTCACACTCTATCCCTCTCATTCTCTCTGTCCCTCTCACACTCTCTCTCTCTGTCCCTCTCACACTCTGTCCCTTTCACACTCTCACTTTCTGTTCCTCTCACTCTGTCCATCTCACTCTCTCTCACCCTCACTCACTCTGTCCCTCTCACACCCTCACTCACTCTGTCCCTCTCACACCCTCACTCACTCTGTCCCTCTCACACCCTCACTCACTCTGTCCCTCTCACACCCTCTGTCCCTCTCACACCCTCACTCACCCTGTCCCTCTCACACCCTCACTCACCCTGTCCCTCTCACACCCTCACTCACTCTGTCCCTCTCACTCACTCACTCTGTCCCTCTCACACCCTCACTCACTCTGTCCCTCTCACACCCTCACTCACTCTGTCCCTCTCACTCACTCACTCTGTCCCTCTCACTCACTCTGTCCCTCTCACAGTCTCACTCACTCTGTCCCTCTCACACTCTCACTCACTCTGTCCCTCTCACACTCTCACTCACTCTGTCCCTCTCACACTCTCACTCACCCTGTCCCTCTCACACTCTCTCTCACTCTGTCCCTTTCACACTCTCTCTCTCACACTTTCTCTCACTCTGTCCCTCTCACACTCTCACTCACTCTGTCCCTCTCACACTCTCACTCACTCTGTCCCTCTCACACTCTCACTCACTCTGTCCCTCTGACTCTCTCACCCTGTCCCTCTCACACTCTCTCTCACTCTGTCCCTTTCACACTCTCTCTCTCACACTTTCTCTCACTCTGTCCCTCTCACACTCTCACTCACTCTGTCCCTCTCACACTCTCACTCACTCTGTCCCTCTCACACTGTCACTCACTCTGTCCCTCTGACTCTCTCACCCTGTCCCTCTCACACTCTCTCTCACCCTGTCCCACTCACACTCTCGCTCACTCTGTCCCTCTCACACTCACTCTGTCCCTCACACCCTCACTCTGTCCCTCACACCCTCACCCACTCTGTCCCTCTCACACCCTCACTCACTCTGTCCCTCTCACACTCTCACTCACTCCGTCCCTCTCACTCACTCTGTCCCTCTCACACTCCCACTCACTCTGTCCCTCTCACACTCTCACTCACTCTGTCCCTCTCACACTCTCACTCACTCTGTCCCTCTCACACTCTCACTCACTCTGTCCCTCTCACACTCTCACTCACTCTGTCCCTCTCACACTCTCACTCACTCACTCTGTCCCTCTCACTCACTCTGTCCCTCTCATTCACTCACTCTGTCCCTCTCACACTCTCACTCACTCTGTCCCTCTCACACTCTCACTCACTCTGTCCCTCTCACAGTTACTCTGTCCCTCTCACATTCTCACTCACCCTGTCCCTCTCACATTCTCACTCACCCTGTCCATCTTACACTCTCACTCACTCTGTCCCTCTCACAATCTCTCACCCTGTCCCTCTCACACTCACTTTGTCCCTCTCACATTCTCACTCACCCTGTCCCTCTCACACTCTGTCCCTCTCACACTCTGTCCCTCTCACACTCACTCTGTCCCTCTCACACTCACTCTGTCCCTCTCACACTCTCTCTCACCCTGTCCCTCTCACACTCTGTCCCTCTCACACTCTCTCTCACTCTGTCCCTCTCACACTCACTCTATCCCTCTCACACTCTCACTCACCCTGTCCCTCTCACACTCACTCTGTCCCTCTCACACTCTCACTCACTCTGTCCCTCTCACACTCTCTCGCACCCTGTCCCTCTCACACTCTCTCTCTCTGTCCCTCTCACACTCTGTCCCTCTCACACTCACTCTGTCCCTCTCATACTCACTCTGTCCCTCTCACACTCACTCTGTCCCTCTCACACTCACTCTGTCCCTCTCACACTCTGTCCCTCTCACACTCTGTCCCTCTCACACTCTCTCTCTGTCCCTCTCACACTCTGTCCCTCTCACTCTCTCACTCTGTCCCTCTCACACTCACTGTGTCCCTCTCACACTCTCTCACTCTGTCCCTCTCTCACTCTGTCCCTCTCTCACTCTGTCCCTCTCTCACTCTGTCCCTCTCTCACTCTGTCCCTCTCACACTCTGTCCCTCTCACACTCTGTCCCTCTCACACTCTCTCTCACTCTGTCCCTCTCACACTCTCTCTCTGTCCCCCCCTCGCTCACTCTGTCCCTCTCACGCTCACTCTGTCCCTCTCACACTCACTCTGTCCCTCTCACACTCACTCTCACCCTGTCCCTCTCACACTCTGTCCCTCTCACACTCACTCTCACCCTGTCCCTCTCATACTCTGTCCCTCTCACACTGTCCCTCTCACACACACTCTCACCCTGTCCCTCTCACACTCTGTCCCTCTCACACACTCTCTCACTCTGTCCCTCTCTCTCACTCTGTCCCTCTCTCTCACTGTGTCCCTCTCTCTCACTCTGTCCCTCTCACTCACTCTGTCCCTCTCACACTCTGTCCCTCTCACACTCTGTCCCTCTCACACTCTGTCCCTCTCACACTCTGTCCCTCTCACACTCTCGCTCACTCTGTCCCTCTCACACTCACTCTGTCCCTCTCACACTCACTCTCACACTCTCTCCCTCTCACTCACTCTGTCCCTCTCACTCACTCTGTCCCTCTCACACTCTCTCACTCTGTCCCTCTCACACTCTCTCGCACCCTGTCCCTCTCACACTCTCTCTCACTCTGTCCCTCTCACACTCTCTCTCACTCTGTCCCTCTCACTCACTCTGTTCCTCACACTCACTCTGTCCCTCTCACACTCTCGCTCACTCCGTCCCTCTCACACTCACTCTGTCCCTCTCACACTCACTCTCACACTCTGTCCCTCTCACACTCTCTCACACTCTGTCCCTCTCACACTCTCTCACACTCTGTCCCTCTCACACTCACTCTCACACTCTGTCCCTCTCACACTCACTCTTACACTCTGTCCCTCTCACACTCTCTCACACTCTGTCCCTCTCACTCACTCTGCCCCTCTCACTCACTCTGTCCCTCTCACACTCTCTCACTCTGTCCCTCTCACACTCTGTCCCTCTCACACTCTGTCCCTCTCTCACTCTGTCCCTCTCTCACTCTGTCCCTCTCACACTCAGTCCCTCTCACACACTCTGTCCCTCTCACACACTCTGTCCCTCTCACACACTCTGTCCCTCTCACACACTCTGTCCCTCTCACACACTCTGTCCCTCTCACACACTCTGTCCCTCTCACACACTCTGTCCCTCTCACACACTCTGTCCCTCACACTCACTCTGTCCCTCTCACACTCACTCTGTCCCTCTCACACTCACTCTGTCCCTCTCACACTCACTCTGTCCCTCTCACACTCACTCTGTCCCTCTCACACTCTGTCCCTCTCACACTCTGTCCCTCTCACACTCTGTCCCTCTCACACTCTCTCACACTCTGTCCCTCTCACTCACTCTGTCCCTCTCACTCACTCTGTCCCTCTCACACTCTCTCACTCTGTCCCTCTCACACTCTCTCGCACCCTGTACCTCTCACACTCTCTCTCACTCTGTCCCTCTCACTCACTCTGTCCCTCACACTCACTCTGTCCCTCTCACACTCACTCTGTCCCTCTCACACTCTCGCTCACTCTGTCCCTCTCACACTCACTCTGTCCCTCTCACACTCACTCTCACACTATGTCCCTCTCTCACACTCTGTCCCTCTCTCACACTCTGTCCCTCTCTCACACTCTGTCCCTCTCTCACACTCTGTCCCTCTCACTCACTCTGTCCCTCTCACACTCTCTCACTCTGTCCCTCTCACACTCTGTCCCTCTCTCACTCTGTCCCTCTCTCACTCTGTCCCTCTCTCACTCTGTCCCTCTCTCACTCGTCCTTCTCACACTCTGTCCCTCTCACACTCTGTCCCTCTCACACTCTCTCACTCTGTCCCTCTCACACTCTGTCCCTCTCACACTCTGTCCCTCTCACACTCTGTCCCTCTCACACACTCTGTCACTCTCACACACTCTGTCCCTCTCACTCACTCTGTCCCTCTCACACTCACTCTGTCCCTCTCACACACACTCTGTCCCTCTCACACTCTGTCCCTCTCACACTCTCACTCACTCTGTCCCTCTCACACTCTCACTCACTCTGTCCCTCTCACACTCTCACTCACTCTGTCCCTCTCACACCCTCACTCACTCTGTCCCTCTCACTCACTCACTCTGTCCCTCTCACTCACTCTGTCCCTCTCACTCACTCACTCTGTCCCTCTCACACTCTCACTCACTCTGTCCCTCTCACACTCTCACTCACTCTGTCCCTCTCACACTCTCACTCACCCTGTCCCTCTCACACTCTCTCTCACTCTGTCCCTTTCACACTCTCTCTCAAACTTTCTCTCACTCTGTCCCTCTCACACTCTCACTCACTCTGTCCCTCTCACACTCTCACTCACTCTGTCCCTCTCACACTCTCACTCACTCTGTCCCTCTCACACTCTCACTCACTCTGTCCCTCTGACTCTCTCACCCTGTCCCTCTCACACTCTCTCTCACTCTGTCCCTTTCACACTCTCTCACACTTTCTCTCACTCTGTCCCTCTCACACTCTCACTCACTCTGTCCCTCTCACACTCTCACTCACTCTGTCCCTCTCACACTCTCACTCACTCTGTCCCTCTGACTCTCTCACCCTGTCCCTCTCACACTCTCTCTCACCCTGTCCCACTCACACTCTCGCTCACTCTGTCCCTCTCACACTCACTCTGTCCCTCTCACACTCACTCTGTCCCTCACACCCTCACTCACTCTGTACCTCTCACACTCTCACTCACTCCGTCCCTTTCACTCACTCTGTCCCTCTCACACTCCCACTCACTCTGTCCCTCTCACACTCTCACTCACTCTGTCCCTCTCACACTCTCACTCACTCTGTCCCTCTCACACTCTCACTCACTCTGTCCCTCTCACACTCTCACTCACTCTGTCCCTCTCACACTCTCACTCACTCTGTCCCTCTCACACTCTCACTCACTCTGTCCCTCTCACTCACTCTGTCCCTCTCATTCACTCACTCTGTCCCTCTCACACTCTCACTCACTCTGTCCCTCTCACAGTCACTCTGTCCCTCTCACATTCTCACTCACCCTGTCCAATCTCACACTCTCACTCACTCTGTCCCTCTCACACTCTCTCACCCTGTCCCTCTCACATTCTCACTCACCCTGTCCCTCTCACACTCTGTCCCTCTCACACTCTGTCCCTCTCACACTCTGTCCCTCTCACACTCTGTCCCTCTCACACTCACTCTGTCCCTCTCACACTCTCTCTCACCCTGTCCCTCTCACACTCTCTCTCACCCTGTCCCTCTCACACTCTGTCCCTCTCACACTCTCTCTCACCCTGTCCCTCTCACACTCTCACTCACTCTGTCCCTCTCACACTCTCACTCACTCTGTCCCTCTCACACTCTCACTCACTCTGTCCCTCTCACACTCAATCTCACCCTGTCCCTCTCGCACCCTGTCCCTCTCACACTCTCTCGCACCCTGTCCCTCTCACACTCTCTCTCACTCTGTCCCTCTCACACTCTGTCCCTCTCACACTCACTCTGTCCCTCTCACACTCACTCTGTCCCTCTCACACTCACTCTGTCCCTCTCACACTCACTCTGTCCCTCTCACACTCTGTCCCTCTCACACTCTGTCCCTCTCACACTCTGTCCCTCTCACACTCTGCCCTTTCACACTCTCTCTGTCCCTCTCACACTCTCACTCACTCTGTCCCTCTCACACTCTCACTCACCCTGTCCCTCTCACACTCTCTCTCACTCTGTCCCTTTCACACTCTCTCTCTCACACTTTCTCTCACTCTGTCCCTCTCACACTCTCACTCACTCCGTCCCTTTCACTCACTCTGTCCCTCTCACACTCCCACTCACTCTGTCCCTCTCACACTCTCACTCACTCTGTCCCTCTCACACTCTCACTCACTCTGTCCCTCTCACACTCTCACTCACTCTGTCCCTCTCACACTCTCACTCACTCTGTCCCTCTCACACTCTCACTCACTCTGTCCCTCTCACACTCTCACTCACTCTGTCCCTCTCACTCACTCTGTCCCTCTCATTCACTCACTCTGTCCCTCTCACACTCTCACTCACTCTGTCCCTCTCACAGTCACTCTGTCCCTCTCACATTCTCACTCACCCTGTCCCTCTCACACTCTCACTCACTCTGTCCCTCTCACACTCTCTCACCCTGTCCCTCTCACATTCTCACTCACCCTGTCCCTCTCACACTCTGTCCCTCTCACACTCTGTCCCTCTCACACTCTGTCCCTCTCACACTCTGTCCCTCTCACACTCACTCTGTCCCTCTCACACTCTCTCTCACCCTGTCCCTCTCACACTCTCTCTCACCCTGTCCCTCTCACACTCTGTCCCTCTCACACTCTCTCTCACCCTGTCCCTCTCACACTCTCACTCACTCTGTCCCTCTCACACTCTCACTCACTCTGTCCCTCTCACACTCTCACTCACTCTGTCCCTCTCACACTCAATCTCACCCTGTCCCTCTCGCACCCTGTCCCTCTCACACTCTCTCGCACCCTGTCCCTCTCACACTCTCTCTCACTCTGTCCCTCTCACACTCTGTCCCTCTCACACTCACTCTGTCCCTCTCACACTCACTCTGTCCCTCTCACACTCACTCTGTCCCTCTCACACTCACTCTGTCCCTCTCACACTCACTCTGTCCCTCTCACACTCACTCTGTCCCTCTCACACTCTGTCCCTCTCACACTCTGTCCCTCTCACACTCTGCCCTTTCACACTCTCTCTGTCCCTCTCACACTCTCACTCACTCTGTCCCTCTCACACTCTCACTCACTCTGTCCCTCTCACATTCTCACTCAACCTGTCCCTCTCACACTCTCTCACCCTGTCCCTCTCACATTCTCACTCACCCTGTCCCTCTCACACTCTGTCCCTCTCACACTCTGTCCCTCTCACTCTCTGTCCCTCTCACACTCTGTCCCTCTCACACTCTGTCCCTCTCACACTCACTCTGTCCCTATCACACTCTCTCTCACCCTGTCCCTCTCACACTCTGTCCCTCTCACACTCTCACTCACTCTGTCCCTCTCACACTCACTCTCTCCCTCTCACACTCTCACTCACCCTGTCCCTCTCACACCCTCACTCACTCTGTCCCTCTCACTCACTCACTCTGTCCCTCTCACTCACTCACTCTGTCACTCTCAATCTCACTCTCTCTGTCCCTCTCACAATATCACTCACTCTGTCCCTCTCACAATCTCAGACACTCTGCCCCTCTCACTCACTCTGTCCCTCTCACACTCTCTCACTCTGTCCCTCACACTCTCACTCACTCTGCCCATCTCACTCACTCTGTCCCTCTCACACTCTGTCCCTCACACTCTATCCCTCTCATTCTCTCTGTCCCTCTCACACTCTCTCTCTCTGTCCCTCTCACACTCTGTCCCTTTCACACTCTCACTTTCTGTTCCTCTCACTCTGTCCATCTCACCCTCACTCACTCTGTCCCTCTCACACCCTCACTCACTCTGTCCCTCTCACACCCTCACTCACTCTGTCCCTCTCACACCCTCACTCACTCTGTCCCTCTCACACCCTCACTCACTCTGTCCCTCTCACACCCTCACTCACTCTGTCCCTCTCACACCCTCACTCACTCTGTCCCTCTCACACCCTCACTCACTCTGTCCCTCTCACACCCTCACTCACTCTGTCCCTCTCACACCCTCACTCACTCTGTCCCTCTCACACCCTCACTCACTCTGTCCCTCTCACACCCTCACTCACTCTGTCCCTCTCACACCCTCTGTCCCTCTCACACCCTCACTCACCCTGTCCCTCTCACACCCTCACTCACCCTGTCCCTCTCACACCCTCACTCACTCTGTCCCTCTCACTCACTCACTCTGTCCCTCTCACACCCTCACTCACTCTGTCCCTCTCACACCCTCACTCACTCTGTCCCTCTCACTCACTCACTCTGTCCCTCTCACTCACTCTGTCCCTCTCACAGTCTCACTCACTCTGTCCCTCTCACACTCTCACTCACTCTGTCCCTCTCACACTCTCACTCACTCTGTCCCTCTCACACTCTCACTCACCCTGTCCCTCTCACACTCTCTCTCACTCTGTCCCTCTCACACTCTCACTCACTCTGTCCCTCTCACACTCTCACTCACTCTGTCCCTCTGACTCTCTCACCCTGTCCCTCTCACACTCTCTCTCACTCTGTCCCTTTCACACTCTCTCTCTCACACTTTCTCTCACTCTGTCCCTCTCACACTCTCACTCACTCTGTCCCTCTCACACTCTCACTCACTCTGTCCCTCTCACACTGTCACTCACTCTGTCCCTCTGACTCTCTCACCCTGTCCCTCTCACACTCTCTCTCACCCTGTCCCACTCACACTCTCGCTCACTCTGTCCCTCTCACACTCACTCTGTCCCTCACACCCTCACTCTGTCCCTCACACCCTCACCCACTCTGTCCCTCTCACACCCTCACTCACTCTGTCCCTCTCACACTCTCACTCACTCCGTCCCTCTCACTCACTCTGTCCCTCTCACACTCCCACTCACTCTGTCCCTCTCACACTCTCACTCACTCTGTCCCTCTCACACTCTCACTCACTCTGTCCCTCTCACACTCTCACTCACTCTGTCCCTCTCACACTCTCACTCACTCTGTCCCTCTCACACTCTCACTCACTCACTCTGTCCCTCTCACTCACTCTGTCCCTCTCATTCACTCACTCTGTCCCTCTCACACTCTCACTCACTCTGTCCCTCTCACACTCTCACTCACTCTGTCCCTCTCACAGTTACTCTGTCCCTCTCACATTCTCACTCACCCTGTCCCTCTCACATTCTCACTCACCCTGTCCATCTTACACTCTCACTCACTCTGTCCCTCTCACAATCTCTCACCCTGTCCCTCTCACACTCACTTTGTCCCTCTCACATTCTCACTCACCCTGTCCCTCTCACACTCTGTCCCTCTCACACTCTGTCCCTCTCACACTCACTCTGTCCCTCTCACACTCACTCTGTCCCTCTCACACTCTCTCTCACCCTGTCCCTCTCACACTCTGTCCCTCTCACACTCTCTCTCACTCTGTCCCTCTCACACTCACTCTATCCCTCTCACACTCTCACTCACCCTGTCCCTCTCACACTCACTCTGTCCCTCTCACACTCTCACTCACTCTGTCCCTCTCACACTCTCTCGCACCCTGTCCCTCTCACACTCTCTCTCTCTGTCCCTCTCACACTCTGTCCCTCTCACACTCACTCTGTCCCTCTCATACTCACTCTGTCCCTCTCACACTCACTCTGTCCCTCTCACACTCACTCTGTCCCTCTCACACTCTGTCCCTCTCACACTCTGTCCCTCTCACACTCTCTCTCTGTCCCTCTCACACTCTGTCCCTCTCACTCTCTCACTCTGTCCCTCTCACACTCACTGTGTCCCTCTCACACTCTCTCACTCTGTCCCTCTCTCACTCTGTCCCTCTCTCACTCTGTCCCTCTCTCACTCTGTCCCTCTCTCACTCTGTCCCTCTCACACTCTGTCCCTCTCACACTCTGTCCCTCTCACACTCTCTCTCACTCTGTCCCTCTCACACTCTCTCTCTGTCCCCCCCTCGCTCACTCTGTCCCTCTCACACTCTGTCCCTCTCACACTCTGTCCCTCTCACACTCTCTCTCTGTCCCTCTCACACTCTGTCCCTCTCACTCTCTCACTCTGTCCCTCTCACACTCACTGTGTCCCTCTCACACTCTCTCACTCTGTCCCTCTCTCACTCTGTCCCTCTCTCACTCTGTCCCTCTCTCACTCTGTCCCTCTCTCACTCTGTCCCTCTCACACTCTGTCCCTCTCACACTCTGTCCCTCTCACACTCTCTCTCACTCTGTCCCTCTCACACTCTCTCTCTGTCCCCCCCTCGCTCACTCTGTCCCTCTCACGCTCACTCTGTCCCTCTCACACTCACTCTGTCCCTCTCACACTCACTCTCACCCTGTCCCTCTCACACTCTGTCCCTCTCACACTCACTCTCACCCTGTCCCTCTCATACTCTGTCCCTCTCACACTGTCCCTCTCACACTCACTCTCACCCTGTCCCTCTCACACTCTGTCCCTCTCACACACTCTCTCACTCTGTCCCTCTCTCTCACTCTGTCCCTCTCTCTCACTGTGTCCCTCTCTCTCACTCTGTCCCTCTCACTCACTCTGTCCCTCTCACACTCTGTCCCTCTCACACTCTGTCCCTCTCACACTCTGTCCCTCTCACACTCTGTCCCTCTCACACTCTCGCTCACTCTGTCCCTCTCACACTCACTCTGTCCCTCTCACACTCACTCTCACACTCTCTCCCTCTCACTCACTCTGTCCCTCTCACTCACTCTGTCCCTCTCACACTCTCTCACTCTGTCCCTCTCACACTCTCTCGCACCCTGTCCCTCTCACACTCTCTCTCACTCTGTCCCTCTCACACTCTCTCTCACTCTGTCCCTCTCACTCACTCTGTTCCTCACACTCACTCTGTCCCTCTCACACTCTCGCTCACTCCGTCCCTCTCACACTCACTCTGTCCCTCTCACACTCACTCTCACACTCTGTCCCTCTCACACTCTCTCACACTCTGTCCCTCTCACACTCTCTCACACTCTGTCCCTCTCACACTCACTCTCACACTCTGTCCCTCTCACACTCACTCTTACACTCTGTCCCTCTCACACTCTCTCACACTCTGTCCCTCTCACTCACTCTGCCCCTCTCACTCACTCTGTCCCTCTCACACTCTCTCACTCTGTCCCTCTCACACTCTGTCCCTCTCACACTCTGTCCCTCTCTCACTCTGTCCCTCTCTCACTCTGTCCCTCTCACACTCAGTCCCTCTCACACACTCTGTCCCTCTCACACACTCTGTCCCTCTCACACACTCTGTCCCTCTCACACACTCTGTCCCTCTCACACACTCTGTCCCTCTCACACACTCTGTCCCTCTCACACACTCTGTCCCTCACACTCACTCTGTCCCTCTCACACTCACTCTGTCCCTCTCACACTCACTCTGTCCCTCTCACACTCACTCTGTCCCTCTCACACTCACTCTGTCCCTCTCACACTCTGTCCCTCTCACACTCTGTCCCTCTCACACTCTGTCCCTCTCACAGTCTCTCACACTCTGTCCCTCTCACTCACTCTGTCCCTCTCACTCACTCTGTCCCTCTCACACTCTCTCACTCTGTCCCTCTCACACTCTCTCGCACCCTGTACCTCTCACACTCTCTCTCACTCTGTCCCTCTCACTCACTCTGTCCCTCACACTCACTCTGTCCCTCTCACACTCACTCTGTCCCTCTCACACTCTCGCTCACTCTGTCCCTCTCACACTCACTCTGTCCCTCTCACACTCACTCTCACACTATGTCCCTCTCTCACACTCTGTCCCTCTCTCACACTCTGTCCCTCTCTCACACTCTGTCCCTCTCTCACACTCTGTCCCTCTCACTCACTCTGTCCCTCTCACACTCTCTCACTCTGTCCCTCTCACACTCTGTCCCTCTCTCACTCTGTCCCTCTCTCACTCTGTCCCTCTCTCACTCTGTCCCTCTCTCACTCGTCCTTCTCACACTCTGTCCCTCTCACACTCTGTCCCTCTCACACTCTCTCACTCTGTCCCTCTCACACTCTGTCCCTCTCACACTCTGTCCCTCTCACACTCTGTCCCTCTCACACACTCTGTCACTCTCACACACTCTGTCCCTCTCACTCACTCTGTCCCTCTCACACTCACTCTGTCCCTCTCACACTCACTCTGTCCCTCTCACACTCTGTCCCTCTCACACTCTCACTCACTCTGTCCCTCTCACACTCTCACTCACTCTGTCCCTCTCACACTCTCACTCACTCTGTCCCTCTCACACCCTCACTCACTCTGTCCCTCTCACTCACTCACTCTGTCCCTCTCACTCACTCTGTCCCTCTCACTCACTCACTCTGTCCCTCTCACACTCTCACTCACTCTGTCCCTCTCACACTCTCACTCACTCTGTCCCTCTCACACTCTCACTCACCCTGTCCCTCTCACACTCTCTCTCACTCTGTCCCTTTCACACTCTCTCTCAAACTTTCTCTCACTCTGTCCCTCTCACACTCTCACTCACTCTGTCCCTCTCACACTCTCACTCACTCTGTCCCTCTCACACTCTCACTCACTCTGTCCCTCTCACACTCTCACTCACTCTGTCCCTCTGACTCTCTCACCCTGTCCCTCTCACACTCTCTCTCACTCTGTCCCTTTCACACTCTCTCACACTTTCTCTCACTCTGTCCCTCTCACACTCTCACTCACTCTGTCCCTCTCACACTCTCACTCACTCTGTCCCTCTCACACTCTCACTCACTCTGTCCCTCTGACTCTCTCACCCTGTCCCTCTCACACTCTCTCTCACCCTGTCCCACTCACACTCTCGCTCACTCTGTCCCTCTCACACTCACTCTGTCCCTCTCACACTCACTCTGTCCCTCACACCCTCACTCACTCTGTACCTCTCACACTCTCACTCACTCCGTCCCTTTCACTCACTCTGTCCCTCTCACACTCCCACTCACTCTGTCCCTCTCACACTCTCACTCACTCTGTCCCTCTCACACTCTCACTCACTCTGTCCCTCTCACACTCTCACTCACTCTGTCCCTCTCACACTCTCACTCACTCTGTCCCTCTCACACTCTCACTCACTCTGTCCCTCTCACACTCTCACTCACTCTGTCCCTCTCACTCACTCTGTCCCTCTCATTCACTCACTCTGTCCCTCTCACACTCTCACTCACTCTGTCCCTCTCACAGTCACTCTGTCCCTCTCACATTCTCACTCACCCTGTCCAATCTCACACTCACACTCACTCTGTCCCTCTCACACTCTCTCACCCTGTCCCTCTCACATTCTCACTCACCCTGTCCCTCTCACACTCTGTCCCTCTCACACTCTGTCCCTCTCACACTCTGTCCCTCTCACACTCTGTCCCTCTCACACTCACTCTGTCCCTCTCACACTCTCTCTCACCCTGTCCCTCTCACACTCTCTCTCACCCTGTCCCTCTCACACTCTGTCCCTCTCACACTCTCTCTCACCCTGTCCCTCTCACACTCTCACTCACTCTGTCCCTCTCACACTCTCACTCACTCTGTCCCTCTCACACTCTCACTCACTCTGTCCCTCTCACACTCAATCTCACCCTGTCCCTCTCGCACCCTGTCCCTCTCACACTCTCTCGCACCCTGTCCCTCTCACACTCTCTCTCACTCTGTCCCTCTCACACTCTGTCCCTCTCACACTCACTCTGTCCCTCTCACACTCACTCTGTCCCTCTCACACTCACTCTGTCCCTCTCACACTCTATCCCTCTCACACTCTGTCCCTCTCACACTCTGTCCCTCTCACACTCTGTCCCTCTCACACTCTGCCCTTTCACACTCTCTCTGTCCCTCTCACACTCTCACTCACTCTGTCCCTCTCACACTCTCACTCACCCTGTCCCTCTCACACTCTCTCTCACTCTGTCCCTTTCACACTCTCTCTCTCACACTTTCTCTCACTCTGTCCCTCTCACACTCTCACTCACTCCGTCCCTTTCACTCACTCTGTCCCTCTCACACTCCCACTCACTCTGTCCCTCTCACACTCTCACTCACTCTGTCCCTCTCACACTCTCACTCACTCTGTCCCTCTCACACTCTCACTCACTCTGTCCCTCTCACACTCTCACTCACTCTGTCCCTCTCACACTCTCACTCACTCTGTCCCTCTCACACTCTCACTCACTCTGTCCCTCTCACTCACTCTGTCCCTCTCATTCACTCACTCTGTCCCTCTCACACTCTCACTCACTCTGTCCCTCTCACAGTCACTCTGTCCCTCTCACATTCTCACTCACCCTGTCCCTCTCACACTCTCACTCACTCTGTCCCTCTCACACTCTCTCACCCTGTCCCTCTCACATTCTCACTCACCCTGTCCCTCTCACACTCTGTCCCTCTCACACTCTGTCCCTCTCACACTCTGTCCCTCTCACACTCTGTCCCTCTCACACTCACTCTGTCCCTCTCACACTCACTCTGTCCCTCTCACACTCTCTCTCACCCTGTCCCTCTCACACTCTCTCTCACCCTGTCCCTCTCACACTCTGTCCCTCTCACACTCTCTCTCACCCTGTCCCTCTCACACTCTCACTCACTCTGTCCCTCTCACACTCTCACTCACTCTGTCCCTCTCACACTCTCACTCACTCTGTCCCTCTCACACTCAATCTCACCCTGTCCCTCTCGCACCCTGTCCCTCTCACACTCTCTCGCACCCTGTCCCTCTCACACTCTCTCTCACTCTGTCCCTCTCACACTCTGTCCCTCTCACACTCACTCTGTCCCTCTCACACTCACTCTGTCCCTCTCACACTCACTCTGTCCCTCTCACACTCACTCTGTCCCTCTCACACTCACTCTGTCCCTCTCACACTCTGTCCCTCTCACACTCTGTCCCTCTCACACTCTGCCCTTTCACACTCTCTCTGTCCCTCTCACACTCTCACTCACTCTGTCCCTCTCACACTCTCACTCACTCTGTCCCTCTCACATTCTCACTCAACCTGTCCCTCTCACACTCTCTCACCCTGTCCCTCTCACATTCTCACTCACCCTGTCCCTCTCACACTCTGTCCCTCTCACACTCTGTCCCTCTCACTCTCTGTCCCTCTCACACTCTGTCCCTCTCACACTCTGTCCCTCTCACACTCACTCTGTCCCTATCACACTCTCTCTCACCCTGTCCCTCTCACACTCTGTCCCTCTCACACTCTCACTCACTCTGTCCCTCTCACACTCACTCTCTCCCTCTCACACTCTCACTCACCCTGTCCCTCTCACACCCTCACTCACTCTGTCCCTCTCACTCACTCACTCTGTCCCTCTCACTCACTCACTCTGTCACTCTCAATCTCACTCTCTCTGTCCCTCTCACAATATCACTCACTCTGTCCCTCTCACAATCTCAGACACTCTGCCCCTCTCACTCACTCTGTCCCTCTCACACTCTCTCACTCTGTCCCTCACACTCTCACTCACTCTGCCCATCTCACTCACTCTGTCCCTCTCACACTCTGTCCCTCACACTCTATCCCTCTCATTCTCTCTGTCCCTCTCACACTCTCTCTCTCTGTCCCTCTCACACTCTGTCCCTTTCACACTCTCACTTTCTGTTCCTCTCACTCTGTCCATCTCACTCTCTCTCACCCTCACTCACTCTGTCCCTCTCACACCCTCACTCACTCTGTCCCTCTCACACCCTCACTCACTCTGTCCCTCTCACACCCTCACTCACTCTGTCCCTCTCACACCCTCACTCACTCTGTCCCTCTCACACCCTCACTCACTCTGTCCCTCTCACACCCTCACTCACTCTGTCCCTCTCACACCCTCACTCACTCTGTCCCTCTCACACCCTCACTCACTCTGTCCCTCTCACACCCTCACTCACTCTGTCCCTCTCACACCCTCACTCACTCTGTCCCTCTCACACCCTCTGTCCCTCTCACACCCTCACTCACCCTGTCCCTCTCACACCCTCACTCACCCTGTCCCTCTCACACCCTCACTCACTCTGTCCCTCTCACTCACTCACTCTGTCCCTCTCACACCCTCACTCACTCTGTCCCTCTCACACCCTCACTCACTCTGTCCCTCTCACTCACTCACTCTGTCCCTCTCACTCACTCTGTCCCTCTCACAGTCTCACTCACTCTGTCCCTCTCACACTCTCACTCACTCTGTCCCTCTCACACTCTCACTCACTCTGTCCCTCTCACACTCTCACTCACCCTGTCCCTCTCACACTCTCTCTCACTCTGTCCCTTTCACACTCTCTCTCTCACACTTTCTCTCACTCTGTCCCTCTCACACTCTCACTCACTCTGTCCCTCTCACACTCTCACTCACTCTGTCCCTCTCACACTCTCACTCACTCTGTCCCTCTGACTTTCTCACCCTGTCCCTCTCACACTCTCTCTCACTCTGTCCCTTTCACACTCTCTCTCTCACACTTTCTCTCACTCTGTCCCTCTCACACTCTCACTCACTCTGTCCCTCTCACACTCTCACTCACTCTGTCCCTCTCACACTGTCACTCACTCTGTCCCTCTGACTCTCTCACCCTGTCCCTCTCACACTCTCTCTCACCCTGTCCCACTCACACTCTCGCTCACTCTGTCCCTCTCACACTCACTCTGTCCCTCACACCCTCACTCTGTCCCTCACACCCTCACCCACTCTGTCCCTCTCACACCCTCACTCACTCTGTCCCTCTCACACTCTCACTCACTCCGTCCCTCTCACTCACTCTGTCCCTCTCACACTCCCACTCACTCTGTCCCTCTCACACTCTCACTCACTCTGTCCCTCTCACACTCTCACTCACTCTGTCCCTCTCACACTCTCACTCACTCTGTCCCTCTCACACTCTCACTCACTCTGTCCCTCTCACACTCTCACTCACTCACTCTGTCCCTCTCACTCACTCTGTCCCTCTCATTCACTCACTCTGTCCCTCTCACACTCTCACTCACTCTGTCCCTCTCACACTCTCACTCACTCTGTCCCTCTCACAGTTACTCTGTCCCTCTCACATTCTCACTCACCCTGTCCCTCTCACATTCTCACTCACCCTGTCCATCTTACACTCTCACTCACTCTGTCCCTCTCACAATCTCTCACCCTGTCCCTCTCACACTCACTTTGTCCCTCTCACATTCTCACTCACCCTGTCCCTCTCACACTCTGTCCCTCTCACACTCTGTCCCTCTCACACTCACTCTGTCCCTCTCACACTCACTCTGTCCCTCTCACACTCACTCTGTCCCTCTCACACTCTCTCTCACCCTGTCCCTCTCACACTCTGTCCCTCTCACACTCTCTCTCACTCTGTCCCTCTCACACTCACTCTATCCCTCTCACACTCTCACTCACCCTGTCCCTCTCACACTCACTCTGTCCCTCTCACACTCTCACTCACTCTGTCCCTCTCACACTCTCTCGCACCCTGTCCCTCTCACACTCTCTCTCTCTGTCCCTCTCACACTCTGTCCCTCTCACACTCACTCTGTCCCTCTCATACTCACTCTGTCCCTCTCACACTCACTCTGTCCCTCTCACACTCACTCTGTCCCTCTCACACTCTGTCCCTCTCACACTCTGTCCCTCTCACACTCTCTCTCTGTCCCTCTCACACTCTGTCCCTCTCACTCTCTCACTCTGTCCCTCTCACACTCACTGTGTCCCTCTCACACTCTCTCACTCTGTCCCTCTCTCACTCTGTCCCTCTCTCACTCTGTCCCTCTCTCACTCTGTCCCTCTCTCACTCTGTCCCTCTCACACTCTGTCCCTCTCACACTCTCTCTCACTCTGTCCCTCTCACACTCTCTCTCTGTCCCCCCCTCGCTCACTCTGTCCCTCTCACGCTCACTCTGTCCCTCTCACACTCACTCTGTCCCTCTCACACTCACTCTCACCCTGTCCCTCTCACACTCTGTCCCTCTCACACTCACTCTCACCCTGTCCCTCTCATACTCTGTCCCTCTCACACTGTCCCTCTCACACTCACTCTCACCCTGTCCCTCTCACACTCTGTCCCTCTCACACACTCTCTCACTCTGTCCCTCTCTCTCACTCTGTCCCTCTCTCTCACTGTGTCCCTCTCTCTCACTCTGTCCCTCTCACTCACTCTGTCCCTCTCACACTCTGTCCCTCTCACACTCTGTCCCTCTCACACTCTGTCCCTCTCACACTCTGTCCCTCTCACACTCTCGCTCACTCTGTCCCTCTCACACTCACTCTGTCCCTCTCACACTCACTCTCACACTCTCTCCCTCTCACTCACTCTGTCCCTCTCACTCACTCTGTCCCTCTCACACTCTCTCACTCTGTCCCTCTCACACTCTCTCGCACCCTGTCCCTCTCACACTCTCTCTCACTCTGTCCCTCTCACACTCTCTCTCACTCTGTCCCTCTCACTCACTCTGTTCCTCACACTCACTCTGTCCCTCTCACACTCTCGCTCACTCCGTCCCTCTCACACTCACTCTGTCCCTCTCACACTCACTCTCACACTCTGTCCCTCTCACACTCTCTCACACTCTGTCCCTCTCACACTCTCTCACACTCTGTCCCTCTCACACTCACTCTCACACTCTGTCCCTCTCACACTCACTCTTACACTCTGTCCCTCTCACACTCTCTCACACTCTGTCCCTCTCACTCACTCTGCCCCTCTCACTCACTCTGTCCCTCTCACACTCTCTCACTCTGTCCCTCTCACACTCTGTCCCTCTCACACTCTGTCCCTCTCTCACTCTGTCCCTCTCTCACTCTGTCCCTCTCACACTCAGTCCCTCTCACACACTCTGTCCCTCTCACACACTCTGTCCCTCTCACACACTCTGTCCCTCTCACACACTCTGTCCCTCTCACACACTCTGTCCCTCTCACACACTCTGTCCCTCTCACACACTCTGTCCCTCACACTCACTCTGTCCCTCTCACACTCACTCTGTCCCTCTCACACTCACTCTGTCCCTCTCACACTCACTCTGTCCCTCTCACACTCACTCTGTCCCTCTCACACTCTGTCCCTCTCACACTCTGTCCCTCTCACACTCTGTCCCTCTCACACTCTCTCACACTCTGTCCCTCTCACTCACTCTGTCCCTCTCACTCACTCTGTCCCTCTCACACTCTCTCACTCTGTCCCTCTCACACTCTCTCGCACCCTGTACCTCTCACACTCTCTCTCACTCTGTCCCTCTCACACTCTCTCACACTCTGTCCCTCTCACACTCACTCTCACACTCTGTCCCTCTCACACTCACTCTTACACTCTGTCCCTCTCACACTCTCTCACACTCTGTCCCTCTCACTCACTCTGCCCCTCTCACTCACTCTGTCCCTCTCTCACACTCTGTCCCTCTCTCACACTCTGTCCCTCTCACTCACTCTGTCCCTCTCACACTCAGTCCCTCTCACACACTCTGTCCCTCTCACACACTCTGTCCCTCTCACACACTCTGTCCCTCTCACACACTCTGTCCCTCTCACACACTCTGTCCCTCTCACACACTCTGTCCCTCTCACACACTCTGTCCCTCTCACACACTCTGTCCCTCACACTCACTCTGTCCCTCTCACACTCACTCTGTCCCTCTCACACTCACTCTGTCCCTCTCACACTCACTCTGTCCCTCTCACACTCTGTCCCTCTCACACTCTGTCCCTCTCACACTCTGTCCCTCTCACACTCTCTCACACTCTGTCCCTCTCACTCACTCTGTCCCTCTCACTCACTCTGTCCCTCTCACACTCTCTCACTCTGTCCCTCTCACACTCTCTCGCACCCTGTACCTCTCACACTCTCTCTCACTCTGTCCCTCTCACTCACTCTGTCCCTCACACTCACTCTGTCCCTCTCACACTCACTCTGTCCCTCTCACACTCTCGCTCACTCTGTCCCTCTCACACTCACTCTGTCCCTCTCACACTCACTCTCACACTATGTCCCTCTCTCACACTCTGTCCCTCTCTCACACTCTGTCCCTCTCTCACACTCTGTCCCTCTCTCACACTCTGTCCCTCTCACTCACTCTGTCCCTCTCACACCCTCTCACACTCTGTCCCTCTCTCACTCTGTCCCTCTCTCACTCTGTCCCTCTCTCACTCTGTCCCTCTCTCACTCTGTCCCTCTCTCACTCGTCCTTCTCACACTCTGTCCCTCTCACACTCTGTCCCTCTCACACTCTCTCACTCTGTCCCTCTCACACTCTGTCCCTCTCACACTCTGTCCCTCTCACACTCTGTCCCTCTCACACACTCTGTCACTCTCACACACTCTGTCCCTCTCACTCACTCTGTCCCTCTCACACTCACTCTGTCCCTCTCACACTCACTCTGTCCCTCTCACACTCTGTCCCTCTCACACTCTCACTCACTCTGTCCCTCTCACACTCTCACTCACTCTGTCCCTCTCACACTCTCACTCACTCTGTCCCTCTCACACCCTCACTCACTCTGTCCCTCTCACTCACTCACTCTGTCCCTCTCACTCACTCTGTCCCTCTCACTCACTCACTCTGTCCCTCTCACACTCTCACTCACTCTGTCCCTCTCACACTCTCACTCACTCTGTCCCTCTCACACTCTCACTCACCCTGTCCCTCTCACACTCTCTCTCACTCTGTCCCTTTCACACTCTCTCTCAAACTTTCTCTCACTCTGTCCCTCTCACACTCTCACTCACTCTGTCCCTCTCACACTCTCACTCACTCTGTCCCTCTCACACTCTCACTCACTCTGTCCCTCTCACACTCTCACTCACTCTGTCCCTCTGACTCTCTCACCCTGTCCCTCTCACACTCTCTCTCACTCTGTCCCTTTCACACTCTCTCACACTTTCTCTCACTCTGTCCCTCTCACACTCTCACTCACTCTGTCCCTCTCACACTCTCACTCACTCTGTCCCTCTCACACTCTCACTCACTCTGTCCCTCTGACTCTCTCACCCTGTCCCTCTCACACTCTCTCTCACCCTGTCCCACTCACACTCTCGCTCACTCTGTCCCTCTCACACTCACTCTGTCCCTCTCACACTCACTCTGTCCCTCACACCCTCACTCACTCTGTACCTCTCACACTCTCACTCACTCCGTCCCTTTCACTCACTCTGTCCCTCTCACACTCCCACTCACTCTGTCCCTCTCACACTCTCACTCACTCTGTCCCTCTCACACTCTCACTCACTCTGTCCCTCTCACACTCTCACTCACTCTGTCCCTCTCACACTCTCACTCACTCTGTCCCTCTCACACTCTCACTCACTCTGTCCCTCTCACACTCTCACTCACTCTGTCCCTCTCACTCACTCTGTCCCTCTCATTCACTCACTCTGTCCCTCTCACACTCTCACTCACTCTGTCCCTCTCACAGTCACTCTGTCCCTCTCACATTCTCACTC
Organism: Cetorhinus maximus; assembly: GCF_964194155.1. Classification (NCBI taxonomy): domain Eukaryota; kingdom Metazoa; phylum Chordata; class Chondrichthyes; order Lamniformes; family Cetorhinidae; genus Cetorhinus; species Cetorhinus maximus. The sequence continues at coordinate 8,565 of NW_027598441.1, read as the reverse complement.
ACCCTGTCCCTCTCACACTCTCACTCACTCTGTCCCTCTCACACTCTCTCACCCTGTCCCTCTCACATTCTCACTCACCCTGTCCCTCTCACACTCTGTCCCTCTCACACTCTGTCCCTCTCACACTCTGTCCCTCTCACACTCTGTCCCTCTCACACTCTGTCCCTCTCACACTCACTCTGTCCCTCTCACACTCTCTCTCACCCTGTCCCTCTCACACTCTCTCTCACCCTGTCCCTCTCACACTCTGTCCCTCTCACACTCTCTCTCACCCTGTCCCTCTCACACTCTCACTCACTCTGTCCCTCTCACACTCTCACTCACTCTGTCCCTCTCACACTCTCACTCACTCTGTCCCTCTCACACTCAATCTCACCCTGTCCCTCTCGCACCCTGTCCCCCTCACACTCTCTCGCACCCTGTCCCTCTCACACTCTCTCTCACTCTGTCCCTCTCACACTCACTCTGTCCCTCTCACACTCACTCTGTCCCTCTCACACTCACTCTGTCCCTCTCACACTCACTCTGTCCCTCTCACACTCACTCTGTCCCTCTCACACTCTGTCCCTCTCACACTCTGTCCCTCTCACACTCTGTCCCTCTCACACTCTGCCCTTTCACACTCTCTCTGTCCCTCTCACACTCTCACTCACTCTGTCCCTCTCACACTCTCACTCACCCTGTCCCTCTCACACTCTCTCTCACTCTGTCCCTTTCACACTCTCTCTCTCACACTTTCTCTCACTCTGTCCCTCTCACACTCTCACTCACTCCGTCCCTTTCACTCACTCTGTCCCTCTCACACTCCCACTCACTCTGTCCCTCTCACACTCTCACTCACTCTGTCCCTCTCACACTCTCACTCACTCTGTCCCTCTCACACTCTCACTCACTCTGTCCCTCTCACACTCTCACTCACTCTGTCCCTCTCACACTCTCACTCACTCTGTCCCTCTCACTCACTCTGTCCCTCTCATTCACTCACTCTGTCCCTCTCACACTCTCACTCACTCTGTCCCTCTCACAGTCACTCTGTCCCTCTCACATTCTCACTCACCCTGTCCCTCTCACACTCTCACTCACTCTGTCCCTCTCACACTCTCTCACCCTGTCCCTCTCACATTCTCACTCACCCTGTCCCTCTCACACTCTGTCCCTCTCACACTCTGTCCCTCTCACACTCTGTCCCTCTCACACTCTGTCCCTCTCACACTCTGTCCCTCTCACACTCACTCTGTCCCTCTCACACTCTCTCTCACCCTGTCCCTCTCACACTCTCTCTCACCCTGTCCCTCTCACACTCTGTCCCTCTCACACTCTCTCTCACCCTGTCCCTCTCACACTCTCACTCACTCTGTCCCTCTCACACTCTCACTCACTCTGTCCCTCTCACACTCTCACTCACTCTGTCCCTCTCACACTCAATCTCACCCTGTCCCTCTCGCACCCTGTCCCTCTCACACTCTCTCGCACCCTGTCCCTCTCACACTCTCTCTCACTCTGTCCCTCTCACACTCTGTCCCTCTCACACTCACTCTGTCCCTCTCACACTCACTCTGTCCCTCTCACACTCACTCTGTCCCTCTCACACTCACTCTGTCCCTCTCACACTCTGTCCCTCTCACACTCTGTCCCTCTCACACTCTGTCCCTCTCACACTCTGCCCTTTCACACTCTCTCTGTCCCTCTCACACTCTCACTCACTCTGTCCCTCTCACACTCTCACTCACTCTGTCCCTCTCACATTCTCACTCAACCTGTCCCTCTCACACTCTCTCACCCTGTCCCTCTCACATTCTCACTCACCCTGTCCCTCTCACACTCTGTCCCTCTCACACTCTGTCCCTCTCACTCTCTGTCCCTCTCACACTCTGTCCCTCTCACACTCTGTCCCTCTCACACTCACTCTGTCCCTATCACACTCTCTCTCACCCTGTCCCTCTCACACTCTGTCCCTCTCACACTCTCACTCACTCTGTCCCTCTCACACTCACTCTCTCCCTCTCACACTCTCACTCACCCTGTCCCTCTCACACTCTCTCTCACCCTGTCCCTCTCACACTCTCACTCACTCTGTCCCTCTCACACTCTCACTCACTCTGTCCCTCTCACACTCTCACTCACTCTGTCCCTCTCACACTCAATCTCACCCTGTCCCTCTCACACCCTGTCCCTCTCACACTCTCTCGCACCATGTCCCTCTCACACTCTCTCTCACTCTGTCCCTCTCACACTCTGTCCCTCTCACACTCACTCTGTCCCTCTCACACTCACTCTGTCCCTCTCACACTCTCTGTCACTCTGTCCCTTTCACACTCTCACTCACTCTGTCCCTCTCACACTCTGTCCCTCTCACACTCTGTCCCTCTCACACTCACTCTGTCCCTCTCACACTCACTCTGTCCCTCTCACACTCACTCTGTCCCTCTCACACTCTCTCACTCTGTCCCTCTCACTCTGTCCCTCTCACTCTGTCCCTCTCACACTCTGTCCCTCTCACACTCTGTCCCTCTCACACTCTGTCCCTCTCACACTCCGTCCCTCTCACACTCTGTCCCTCTCACACTCTGTCCCTCTCACACTCTCTCACTCTCTCACTCTCACACTCTCTCACTCTGTCCCTCTCACACTCTCTCACTCTGTCCCTCTCACACTCTCACTCACTCTGTCCCTCACACTCTCACTCACTCTGTCCCTCACACTCTCACTCACTTTGTCCCTCTCTCACTCACTCTCTGTCCCTCTCACTCTTTCACACTCTGTCCCTCTCATTCTCTCTGTCCCTCTCACACTCTGTCCCTTTCACACTCTCTCTCTGTCCCTCTCACACTCACTCACTCTGTTCCTCTCACTCTGTCCATCTCACTCTCTCACACCCTCACTCACTCTGTCCCTCTCACACCCTCACTCACTCTGTCCCTCTCACACCCTCACTCACTCTGTCCCTCTCACTCACTCACTCTGTCCCTCTCACTCACTCACTCTGTCACTCTCAATCTCACTCTCTCTGTCCCTCTCACAATCTCACTCACTCTGTCCCTCTCACAATCTCAGACACTCTGCCCCTCTCACTCACTCTGTCCCTCTCACACTCTCTCACTCTGTCCCTCACACTCTCACTCACTCTGCCCATCTCACTCACTCTGTCCCTCTCACACTCTGTCCCACACACTCTCTCTCTCTGTCCCTCTCACACTCTGTCCTTCACAATCTCTCACACTCTGTCCCTCTCATTCTCTCTGTCCCTCTCACACTCTCTCTCTCTGTCCCTCTCACACTCTGTCCCTTTCACACTCTTCCTTTCTGTTCCTCTCACTCTGTCCATCTCACTCTCTCTCACCCTCACTCACTGTCCCTCTCACACCCTCACTCACTCTGTCCCTCTCACACCCTCACTCACTCTGTCCCTCTCACACCCTCACTCACTCTGTCCCTCTCACACCCTCACTCACTCTGTCCCTCTCACACCCTCACTCACTCTGTCCCTCTCACACCCTCACTCACTCTGTCCCTCTCACACCCTCACTCACTCTGTCCCTCTCACACCCTCACTCACTCTGTCCCTCTCACACCCTCACTCACTCTGTCCCTCTCACACCCTCACTCACTCTGTCCCTCTCACACCCTCACTCACTCTGTCCCTCTCACACCCTCACTCACTCTGTCCCTCTCACACCCTCACTCACTCTGTCCCTCTCACTCACTCACTCTGTCCCTCTCACACTCTCACTCACTCTGTCCCTCTCACACTCTCACTCACTCTGTCCCTCTCACACTCTCACTCACTCTGTCCCTCTCACACTCTCACTCACTCTGTCCCTCTCACACCCTCACTCACTCTGTCCCTCTCACTCACTCACTCTGTCCCTCTCACTCACTCACTCTGTCCCTCTCACACTCTCACTCACTCTGTCCCTCTCACACTCTCACTCACCCTGTCCCTCTCACACTCTCTCTCACTCTGTCCCTTTCACACTCTCTCTCAAACTTTCTCTCACTCTGTCCCTCTCACACTCTCACACACTCTGTCCCTCTCACTCACTCTGTCCCTCTCACACTCACTCTGTCCCTCTCACACTCACTCTGTCCCTCTCACACTCTGTCCCTCTCACACTCTCACTCACTCTGTCCCTCTCACACTCTCACTCACTCTGTCCCTCTCACACTCTCACTCACTCTGTCCCTCTCACACCCTCACTCACTCTGTCCCTCTCACTCACTCACTCTGTCCCTCTCACTCACTCTGTCCCTCTCACTCACTCACTCTGTCCCTCTCACACTCTCACTCACTCTGTCCCTCTCACACTCTCACTCACTCTGTCCCTCTCACACTCTCACTCACCCTGTCCCTCTCACACTCTCTCTCACTCTGTCCCTTTCACACTCTCTCTCAAACTTTCTCTCACTCTGTCCCTCTCACACTCTCACTCACTCTGTCCCTCTCACACTCTCACTCACTCTGTCCCTCTCACACTCTCACTCACTCTGTCCCTCTCACACTCTCACTCACTCTGTCCCTCTGACTCTCTCACCCTGTCCCTCTCACACTCTCTCTCACTCTGTCCCTTTCACACTCTCTCACACTTTCTCTCACTCTGTCCCTCTCACACTCTCACTCACTCTGTCCCTCTCACACTCTCACTCTCTCTGTCCCTCTCACACTCTCACTCACTCTGTCCCTCTGACTCTCTCACCCTGTCCCTCTCACACTCTCTCTCACCCTGTCCCACTCACACTCTCGCTCACTCTGTCCCTCTCACACTCACTCTGTCCCTCTCACACTCACTCTGTCCCTCACACCCTCACTCACTCTGTACCTCTCACACTCTCACTCACTCCGTCCCTTTCACTCACTCTGTCCCTCTCACACTCCCACTCACTCTGTCCCTCTCACACTCTCACTCACTCTGTCCCTCTCACACTCTCAGTCACTCTGTCCCTCTCACACTCTCACTCACTCTGTCCCTCTCACACTCTCACTCACTCTGTCCCTCTCACACTCTCACTCACTCTGTCCCTCTCACTCACTCACTCTGTCCCTCTCACTCACTCTGTCCCTCTCATTCACTCACTCTGTCCCTCTCACACTCTCACTCACTCTGTCCCTCTCACAGTCACTCTGTCCCTCTCACATTCTCACTCACCCTGTCCCTCTCACACTCTCACTCACTCTGTCCCTCTCACACTCTCTCACCCTGTCCCTCTCACATTCTCACTCACCCTGTCCCTCTCACACTCTGTCCCACTCACACTCTGTCCCTCTCACACTCTCACTCACTCTGTCCCTCTCACACTCTCACTCACTCTGTCCCTCTCACACTCTCACTCACTCTGTCCCTCTCACACTCAATCTCACCCTGTCCCTCTCGCACCCTGTCCCTCTCACACTCTCTCGCACCCTGTCCCTCTCACACTCTCTCTCACTCTGTCCCTCTCACACTCTGTCCCTCTCACACTCACTCTGTCCCTCTCACACTCACTCTGTCCCTCTCACACTCACTCTGTCCCTCTCACACTCACTCTGTCCCTCTCACACTCACTCTGTCCCTCTCACACTCACTCTGTCCCTCTCACACTCACTCTCTGTCCCTCTCACACTCTGTCCCTCTCACTCTCTCACTCTGTCCCTCTCACACTCACTCTGTCCCTCTCACACTCTCTCACTCTGTCCCTCTCTCACTCTGTCCCTCTCTCACTCTGTCCCTCTCACACTCTGTCCCTCTCACACTCTCTCTCACTCTGTCCCTCTCACACTCTCTCTCTGTCCCCCTCTCACGCTCACTCTGTCCCTCTCACGCTCACTCTGTCCCTCACACACTCACTCTGTCCCTCTCACACTCACTCTGTCCCTCTCACACTCACTCTGTCCCTCTACTCTCACCCTGTCCCACTCACACTCTGTCCCTCTCACACTCACTCTCACCCTGTCCCTCTCACACTCTGTCCCTCTCACACTCACTCTCACCCTGTCCCTCTCACTCTCTGCCTCTCACACTCACTCTCACCCTGTCCCTCTCACACTCTGTCCCTCTCACACTCACTCTCACCCTGTCCCTCTCACACACTCTCTCACTCTGTCCCTCTCACTCACTCTGTCCCTCTCTCTCACTCTGTCCCTCTCTCTCACTCTGTCCCTCTCTCTCACTCTGTCCCTCTCACTCACTCTGTCCCGCTCACTCACTCTGTCCCTCTCACTCACTCTGTCCCTCTCACTCACTCTGTCCCTCTCACACTCTGTCCCTCTCACACTCTGTCCCTCTCACACTCTCTCTCACTCTGTCCCTCTCACACTCTATCTCACTCTGTCCCTTTCACACTCTGTCCCTCTCACACTCTCGCTCACTCTGTCCCTCTCACACTCACTCTGACCCTCTCACACTCACTCTCACACTCTGTCCCTCTCACACTCTCTCACACTCTGTCCCTCTCACTCACTCTGTCCCTCTCACTCACTCTGTCCCTCTGACTCACTCTGTCCCTCTCACACTCTCTTGCTCTGTCCCTCTCACACTCTCTCGCACCCTGTCCCTCTCACTCACTCTGTCCCTCACACTCACTCTGTCCCTCACACTCACTCTGTCCCTCTCACACTCACTCTGTCCCTCTCACACTCGCGCTCACTCCGTCCCTCTCACACTCACTCTGTCCCTCTCACACTCGCTCTCACACTCTGTCCCTCTCACACTCTGTCCCTCTCTCACTCTGTCCCTCTCACACTCTGTCCCTCTCACACTCTGTCCCTCTCACACTCTGTCCCTCTCACACTCTGTCCCTCTCACACTCTGTCCCTCTCACACTCTGTCCCTCTCACACTCTGTCCCTCTCTCACACTCTGTCCCTCTCTCACACTCTGTCCCTCTCACACACTCTGTCCCTCTCACACACTCTGTCCCTCTCACACACTCTGTCCCTCTCACACTCACTCTGTCCCTCTCACACACTCTGTCCCTCTCACACTCACTCTGTCCCTCTCACACTCACTCTGTCCCTCTCACACTCACTCTGTCCCTCTCACACTCACTCTGTCCCTCTCACACTCACTCTGTCCCTCTCACACTCACTCTGTCCCTCTCACACTCACTCTGTCCCTCTCACACTCACTCTGTCCCTCTCACACTCACTCTGTCCCTCTCACACTCACTCTGTCCCTCTCACACTCACTCTGTCCCTCTCACACTCACTCTGTCCCTCTCACACTCACTCTGTCCCTCTCACACTCACTCTGTCCCTCTCACACTCTGTCCCTCTCACACTCTGTCCCTCTCACACTCTGCCCTTTCACACTCTCTCTCTCTGTCCCTCTCACACTCTCACTCACTCTGTCCCTCTCACACCCTCACTCACTCTGTCCCTCTCACACCCTCACTCACTCTGTCCCTCTCACTCACTCACTCTGTCCCTCTCACACTCTCACTCACTCTGTCCCTCTCACACTCTCACTCACTCTGTCCCTCTCACACTCTCACTCACTCTGTCCCTCTCACACTCTCACTCACTCTGTCCCTCTCACACCCTCACTCACTCTGTCCCTCTCACTCACTCACTCTGTCCCTCTCACTCACTCACTCTGTCCCTCTCACACTCTCACTCACTCTGTCCCTCTCACACTCTCACTCACCCTGTCCCTCTCACACTCTCTCTCACTCTGTCCCTTTCACACTCTCTCTCAAACTTTCTCTCACTCTGTCCCTCTCACACTCTCACACACTCTGTCCCTCTCACTCACTCTGTCCCTCTCACACTCACTCTGTCCCTCTCACACTCACTCTGTCCCTCTCACACTCTGTCCCTCTCACACTCTCACTCACTCTGTCCCTCTCACACTCTCACTCACTCTGTCCCTCTCACACTCTCACTCACTCTGTCCCTCTCACACCCTCACTCACTCTGTCCCTCTCACTCACTCACTCTGTCCCTCTCACTCACTCTGTCCCTCTCACTCACTCACTCTGTCCCTCTCACACTCTCACTCACTCTGTCCCTCTCACACTCTCACTCACTCTGTCCCTCTCACACTCTCACTCACCCTGTCCCTCTCACACTCTCTCTCACTCTGTCCCTTTCACACTCTCTCTCAAACTTTCTCTCACTCTGTCCCTCTCACACTCTCACTCACTCTGTCCCTCTCACACTCTCACTCACTCTGTCCCTCTCACACTCTCACTCACTCTGTCCCTCTCACACTCTCACTCACTCTGTCCCTCTGACTCTCTCACCCTGTCCCTCTCACACTCTCTCTCACTCTGTCCCTTTCACACTCTCTCACACTTTCTCTCACTCTGTCCCTCTCACACTCTCACTCACTCTGTCCCTCTCACACTCTCACTCTCTCTGTCCCTCTCACACTCTCACTCACTCTGTCCCTCTGACTCTCTCACCCTGTCCCTCTCACACTCTCTCTCACCCTGTCCCACTCACACTCTCGCTCACTCTGTCCCTCTCACACTCACTCTGTCCCTCTCACACTCACTCTGTCCCTCACACCCTCACTCACTCTGTACCTCTCACACTCTCACTCACTCCGTCCCTTTCACTCACTCTGTCCCTCTCACACTCCCACTCACT
>NW_027598440.1:0-44651 GCF_964194155.1 Cetorhinus maximus | reverse complement strand
CTGTGCAGTGCCTGTCCAGGGACTGTTTTATGGGGACGGTGTAAAGGGATCTTTACTCTGTATCTAACACCGTGCTGTACCTGTCCTGGGAGTGTTTGATGAGGACAGGGTAGAGGGAGTTGTAATCTGTATCTAACCCCATGCTGTACCTGTGCTGGGAGTGTTTGATGGTGACACTGTAGAGGGAGCTTTACTCTGTCTCTAATCCCGTGCTGTACCTGTCCTGGGAGTGTTTGATGGGCACAGTGTAAAGGGATCTTTACTCTGTATCTAACACCGTGCGGTAACTGTCCTGGGAGTGTTTGATGAGGACAGGGTAGAGGGAGTTTTAATCTGTAACTAACCCCGTGCTGTACCTGTCCTGGGAGTGTTTGATGGGGACACTGTAGAGGGAGCATTACTCTGTCTCTAATCCCGTGCTGTACCTGTCCTGGGAGTGTTTGATGGGGACAGTGTAGAGGGAGCTTTACTCTGTATCTAACCCTGTGATGTACCTGTCCTTGGAGTGTTTGATGGGGAGAGTGTAGAAGGATTTTTACTCTGCATCTAACCCCGTGCTGTACCTGTCCTGGGAGAGTTTGATGGGGACAGTGTAGAGGGAGCCTTACTCTGTATTTAACCCCGTGCTGTACCTGTCCTGGGAGTGTGAAATGGGGACACTGTAAAGGGACCTTTCCTCTGTATCTAACCTCGTGCTGTACCTGTCCTGGGAGAGTTTGATGGGGACAGTGTAGAGGGAGCTTTACTCTGTATCTAACCCCGTGCTGTACCTGTCCTGGGAGTGTTTGATGGGGACAGTGTAGAGGGATCTTTACTCTCTATCCAAACCCATGCTGTACATGTCCTGGCAATGTTTGATAGGGACAATGTAGAGGTACCTTTCCTCTGCATCTAACCCCGTGCTGTACCTGTCCTGGGAGTGTTTGATGGGGACAGTTTAGAGGGAGTTTTACTCTGTATCTAACCCCGTGCTGTAACTGCCCTGGGATGGTTTGATGGGGACAGTGTAGAGGGAGCTTTACTCTGTATCTAACCCCGTGCTGTACCTGTCCTGGGAGTGTTTGATGGGGACAGTGTAGAGGGAGCTTTATTCTGTATCTAACCCTGTGCTGTAATTGCCCTGGGAGTGTTAGATGGGGACAGTGTAGAGGGAGCTTTACTCTGTATCTAACCCCGTGCTGTACCTGTCCTGGGAGTGTTTGATGGGGACAGTGTAGAGGGAGCTTTACTCTGTATCTAACCCCGTGCTGTACCTGTCCTGGGAGTATTTGATGGTTCAGTGTAGAGGGAGCTTTACTCTGTATCTAACCCCATGCTGTACTTGTCCTGGCAATGTTTGATGGGGACAATGTAGAGGGAACTTTAATCTATATATAACCCAATGCTGTACCTGCCCTGGGAGGGTTTGATGGGGACAGTGTAGAGGGATCTTTACTCTGTATCTAACCCCGTGCTGTACCTGTCCTGGGAGTGCTGAATGGGGACGGTGTAGAGGGAGCTTTACTCTGTATTTAACCCCATGCTGTACCTGTCCTGGGAGTGTGAAATGGGGACACTGTAAAGGGACCTTTCCTCTGTATCTAACCCTGTGCTGTACCTGTCCTGGGAGAGTTTGATGGGGACAGTGTAGAGGGATCTTTACTCTCTATCCAAACCCATGCTTTACATGTCCTGGCAATGTTTGATGGGGACAATGTAGAGGTACCTTTCCTCTGCATCTAACCCCGTGCTGTACCTGTCCTGGGAATGTTTGATGGGGACAGTGTAGAGGGAGATTTACTCTGTATCTAACCCCGTGCTGTACCTGCCCTGGGATGGTTTGATGGGGACAGTGTAGAGGGAGCTTTCCTCTGTATCTAACCCCGTGCTGTACCTGTCCTGGGAGTGTTTGATGGGGACAGTGTAAAGGGAGCTTTATTCTGTATCTAACCCTGTGCTGTAATTGCCCTGGGAGTGTTAGATGGGGACACTGTAGAGGGAGATTTACTCTGTCTCTAATCCCGTGCTGTACCTGTCCTGGGAGTATTTGATGGTTCAGTGTAAGGGAGCTTTACTCTGTATCTAACCCCGTGCTGTACCTGTCCTGGGAGTATTTGATTCTTCAGTGTAGAGGGAGCTTTACTCTGTATCTAACCCCGTGCTGTACCTGTCCTGGGAGTGTTTGATGGGGACAGTGTAGAGGGAGCTTTACTCTGTATCTAACCCCGTGCTGTGCCTGTCCTTGTAGTGATTGTTGGGGACAGTGTAGAAGCAGCTTTACTCTGTATCTAACCCCCTGCTGTGCCTGTCCTGGGATTGTTTGATGGGGACAGTGTAGAGGGAGCTTTACTCTGTATCTAACCCTGTGCTGTACATATCCTGGGAGTGTTTGATGGGGATAGTGGAGAGGGAGCTTTACTCAGTATCTAATCCCGTGCTGAACCTGCCCTGAGTGAGTTTGATGGGGACAGTGTAGAGGGAGCTTTCTTTTGTATCTAACCCTGTGCAGTGCCTGTCCTGGGACTGTTTTATGGGGAAGGTGTAAAGGGCTCTTTACTCTGTATCTAACACCGTGCTGTACCTGTCCTGGGAGTGTTTGATGAGGACAGGGTAGAGGGAGTTGTAATCTGTATCTAACCCCGTGCTGTATCTGTCCTGGGAGTGTTTGATGGGGATGGTGTAGAGGGAGCTTTACTCTGTATCTAACTCCGTGCTGTACTTGTCCTGGGAGTGTTTGATGGGACAGTGTAGAGGGATCTTTACTCTGTATCTAACCCCATGCTGTACTTGTCCTGGCAATGTTTGATGGGGACAATGTAGAGGGAACTTTACTCTGTAGCTAACCCCGTGCTGTACTTGTCCTGGGAATGTTTGATGGGGTTGGTGTAGAGGGATCTTTAATCTATATCTAACCCCGTGCTGTACCTGCCCTGGGAGGGTTTGATGGGGACAGTGTAGAGGGATCTTTACTCTGTATCTAACCCCGTGCTGTACCTGTCCTGGGAGTGCTGAATGGGGACGGTGTAGAGGGAGCTTTACTCTGTATTTAACCCCATGCTGTACCTGTCCTGGGAGTGTGAAATGGGGACACTGTAAAGGGACCTTTCCTCTGTATCTAACCCTGTGCTGTACCTGTCCTGGGAGAGTTTGATGGGGACAGTGTAGAGGGATCTTTACTCTCTATCCAAACCCGTGCTGTACATGTCCTGGCAATGTTTGATGGGGACAATGTAGAGGTACCTTTCCTCTGCATCTAACCCCGTTCTGTACCTGTCCTGGGAGTGTTTGATGGGGACAGTGTAGAGGGAGATTTACTCTGTATCTAACCCCGTGCTGTACCTGCCCTGGGATGGTTTGATGGGGACAGTGTAGAGGGAGCTTTCCTCTGTATCTAACCCCGTGCTGTACCTGTCCTGGGAGTGTTTGATGGGGACAGTGTAGAGGGAGCTTTATTCTGTATCTAACCCTGTGCTGTAATTGCCCTGGGAGTGTTAGATGGGGACACTGTAGAGGGAGATTTACTCTGTCTCTAATCCCGTGCTGTACCTGTCCTGGGAGTATTTGATGGTTCAGTGTAGAGGGAGCTTTACTCTGTATCTAACCCTGTGCTGTACCTGTCCTGGGAGTATTTGATGGTTCAGTGTAGAGGGAGCTTTACTCTGTATCTAACCCCGTGCTGTACCTGTCCTGGGAGTGTTTGATGGGGACAGTGTAGAGGGAGCTTTACTCTGTATCTAACCCCGTGCTGTGCCTATCCTGGGAGTGATTGTTGGGGACAGTGTAGAAGCAGCTTTACTCTGTATCTAACCCCCTGCTGTGCCTGTCCTGGGATTGTTTGATGGGGACAGTGTAGAGGGAGCTTTACTCTGTATCTAACCCTGTGCTGTACATATCCAGGGATTGTTTGATGGGGATAGTGGAGAGGGAGCTTTACTCGGTATCTAATCCCGTGCTGTACCTGCCCTGAGAGAGTTTGATGGGGACAGTGTAGAGGGAGCTTTCTTTTGTATCTAACCCTGTGCTGTGCCTGTCCTGGGAGTGATTGATGGGTACAGTGTAGAGGGACCATTAATCTGTATCTAACCCCGTGCTGTAACTGTCCTGGGAGTGTTTGATGGGGACAGTGTAGAGGGAGCTTTACTCTGTATCTCACCCGGTGCTGTATCTGTCCTGGGAGTGTTTGATGGGGACGGTGTAGAGGGAGCTTTACTCTGTATCTAACTCCGTGCTGCACTTGTCCTGGGAGTGTTTGATGGGACAGTGTAGAGGGATCTTTACTCTGTATCTAACCCCATGCTGTACTTGTCCTGGCAATGTTTGATGGGGACAATGTAGAGGGACCTTTACTCTGTAGCTAACCCCGTGCTGTACTTGTCCTGGGAATGTTTGATGGGGTTGGTGTAGAGGGATCTTTAATCTATATCTAACCCCGTGCTGTACCTGCCCTGGGAGGGTTTGATGGGGAGAGTGTAGAGGGATCTTTACTCTGTATCTAACCCCGTGCTGTACCTGTCCTGGGAGTGCTGAATGGGGACGGTGTAGAGGGAGCTTTACTCTGTATCTAACACCGTGATGTAGCTGTCCTGGGAGTGTTTGATGGGGACAGTGTAGAGGGATTTTTACTCTGTATCTAACCCCGTGCTGTACCTGTCCTGGGAACGTTTGATGGGGAGAATGTAGAGGCTGCTTTACTCTGTATCTAACCCCATGCTGTACCTGTCCTGGGAGTGTTTGATGGAGACAGTGTAGAGGGAGCGTTACTCTGTATCTAACCCCGTGCTGTACCTGCCCTGAGCGAGTTTGATGGGATCACTGTAGAGGGAGCTTTCTATTGTATCTAACCCCGTGCTGTGCCTGTCCAGGGAGTGATTGATGGGGATGTGTAAAGGGATCTTTACTCTGTATCTAACACCATGCTGTACCTGTCCTGGGAGTGTTTGATGAGGACAGGGTAGAGGGAGTTTAAATCTGTATCTAACCCCGTGCTGTACCTGTTCTGGGAGTGTTTGATGGTGACACTGTAGAGGGAGCTTTACTCTGTCTCTAATCCCGTGCTGTACCTGTCCTGGGAGTGCTGAATGGGGACAGTGTAGAGGGAGCTTTACTCTGTACCTAACCCCGTGATCTACCTGTCCGGTGAGTGTTTGATGGTGACAGTTTAGAGGGATTTTTACTCTGTATCTAACCCCGTGCTGTACCTGTCCTGGGAGAGTTTGATGGGGACAGTTTAGAGGGAGCTTTACTCTGTATCGAGCCCCGTGCTGTACCTGTCCTGGGAAGGTTTCATGGGGACAGTGTAGAGGGAGCTTTACTCTGTATCTAAACCCGTGCTGTACCTGTCCTGGGAGTGTTTGATGGGGACAGTGTAGAGGGAGCTTGAGGATGTAACTAACCCCGTGCTGTACCTGTCCTGGGAGAGTTTGACGGGGACAGTTTATAGGGAGCTTTCCTCTGTATCTATCCCCGTGCTGTGCCTGTCCTGGGAGAGTTTGACGGGGACAGTTTATAGGGAGCTTTCCTCTGTATCTAACCCCGTGCTGTGCCTGTCCTGGGAGTGATTGTTGGGGACAGTGTAGAGGGAGCTTTACTCTGTATCTTACCCTGTGCTGTACTTGCCCAGGGAGTGTTAGATGTGGACAGTGTAGAGGGAGCTTTACTGTGTATCTAACCCAGTGCTGTACCTGTCCGGGGAGTGTTTGATGGCAACAGTGTAGAGGGAGCTTTACTCTGTATCTAACCCCGTGCTGTACCTGTCCTGGGAGTGTTTGATGGGGACAGTGTATAGGGAGCTTTACTCTGTATCTAACCCCGTGCGGTACCTGTCCTGGGAGTGTTTGATGGGGACAGTGTATAGGGAGCTTTACTCTGTATCTAACCACGTGCTGTGCCTGTCCTGGGAGTGTTTGATGGGGACGGTGTAGAGGGAGCTTTACTCTGTATCTAACCCCGTGCTGTACCTGTCCTGGGAGTGTTTGAAGGGGACAATGTAGAGGGAGCTTTCCTCTGTATATAACCCCGTGCTGTTCCTGTATTGGGAGCATTTGATGGGGACAGGGTAGAGGGAACTTTAATCTGTATGAAAACTGTACTGTACTTGTCCTGGGTGTGTTTGATGGGGACATTGTAAAGGGAGCTTAACTCTGTATCTAACCCCGTGCTGTGCCTGTCCTGGGAATGTATGATGGGTACAGTGCTTTATTCTGTATCTAACCCTGTGCTGTACCTGTCCTGGGAGCGTTTGAAGGGGACAGTGTAGAAGGAGTTTTACTCTTTATCTAACCCCGTGCTGTACCTGTCCTGGGAGTGTTGGATGGGGACAGTGTAGAGGGAGCTTTACTCTGTATCTAACCTGTGCTGTACCTGTCCGGGCAGTGTTTGATGGGGACAGTGTAGAGGGAGCTTTCTTCTGTATCTAACCCTGTGCTGTGCCTGTCCTGGGAGTCATTGATGGGTACAGTGTAGAGGGAGCTTTACTCTGCATCTAACCCCGTGCTGTATCTGTCCTGGGAGTGTTTGATGGGGACAGTGTAGCGGGAGCTTTCTTCTGTATCTAACCCTGTGCTGTAACTGTCCTCGGAGTGCTGGATGGGGAACCTGTAGAGGGAGCATTCCTCTGTATGTCACCCTGTGCTGTACATATCCTTGGAGTGGTGCGGGAGCTTTACTCTGTATCTAACCCCATGCTGTACCAATCCGGTGAGTGTTTGATGGGGACAGTGTAGAGGGAGCTTTAATCTGTATCTTACCCCGTGCTGTGCCTATCTTGGGATTGTCTGATGGCTACAGTGGAGAGGGACCTTTAATCTGCATCTCACCCTGTGATGTCCATGTCCTTGGAGTGTTTGCTGGGGACAGTGGAGAGGGAGCTTTACTCTGTATCTAACACCGTGCTGTACCTGTCCTGGGAGTGTTTGATGGGGACAGTGTAGAGGGAGCTTTACTCTGTATCTAACCCCATGCTGTACCTGCCCTGGGAGTGTTTGATGGGGACAGTGTAGATGGAGCTTTACTCTGTATCGAAACCCGTGCTGTACCTCTCCGGGGAGTGTTTGATGGGGACAGTGTAGAGGGAGCTTTACTCTGTATCTAACCCCATACTGAACCTGTCTTGGGAGCATTTGATGGGGACAGTGTAGAGGGAGCTTTATTCTGTATCTAACCCCATACTGAACCTGTGTTGGGAGCATTTGATGGGGACAGTGTAGAGGGAGCTTTAATCTGTATCTAAAACCGTACTGTACCTGTCCTGGGAGTGTTAGATGGGGACATTGTAAAGGGAGCTTTACTCTGTATCTAACCCCGTGCAGTCCCTCTCCTGGGAGTGTTCGATGGGGACAGTGTAGAGGGAGCTTTACTCTGTATCTAACCCTGTATTGTACCTGCCTTGGGAGCATTTGATGGGGACAGGATAGAGGGAGCTTTAATCTGTATCTAACACTGTACTGTACCTGTCCTGAGAGTGTTAAATGGGGACACTGTAAAGGGAGCTTTCCTCTGTATCTAACCCCGTGCAGTGCCTGTCCTGGGAGTGTTTGATGGGGACAGTGTGGAGGGAGCTTTACTCTGTTTCTTACCCCGTGCTGTACCTGTCCTGGGAGTGTTTGATGGGGACAGTGTAGAGGGAGCTTTACTCTGTATCTAACCCTGTGCTGTACCTGTCCTGGGAGTGTTTGATGGGGACAGTGTAGAGGGAGCTTTACTCTGTTTCTAACCCCGTGCTGTGCCTGTCCTGGGAGCGTTTGAAGGGGACAGTGCAGAAGGAGTTTTACTCTGTATCTAACCCCGTGCTGTACCTGTCCTGGGAGTGTTGGATGGTGACAGTGTAGAGGGAGCTTTACTCTGTATCTAACCCCGTGCTGTACCTGTCCTAGGAGTGTTTGATGGGGACAGTGTAGAGGGAGCTTTACTCTGTATCTAACCCCGTACTGTACCTGTCCTGGGAGTGTTTGATGGGGACAGTGTAGAGGGAGCTTTACTCTGTATCTAACCCCGTGCTGTGCCTGTCCTGGGAATGTATGATGGGTACAGTGCTTTATTCTGTATCTAACCCTGTGCTGTACCTGTCCTGGGAGCGTTTGAAGGGGACAGTGTAGAAGGAGTTTTACTCTGTATCTAACCCCGTGCTGTACCTGTCCTGGGAGTGTTGGATGGGGACAGTGTAGAGGGAGCTTTACTCTGTATCTAACCTGTGCTGTACCTGTCCTGAGAGTGTTAAATGGGGACACTGTAAAGGGAGCTTTCTTCTGTATCTAACCCTGTGCTGTGCCTGTCCTGGGAGTCATTGATGGGTACAGTGTAGAGGGAGCTTTACTCTGTATCTAACCCCGTGCTGTATCTGTCCTGGGAGTGTTTGATGGGGACAGTGTAGCGGGAGCTTTCTTCTGTATCTAACCCTGTGCTGTAACTGTCCTCGGAGTGCTGGATGGGGAACCTGTAGAGGGAGCATTCCTCTGTATGTCACCCTGTGCTGTACATATCCTTGGAGTGGTGCGGGAGCTTTACTCTGTATCTAACCCCATGCTGTACCAGTCCGGTGAGTGTTTGATGGGGACAGTGTAGAGGGAGCTTTCCTCTGGATCTAACCCCATACTGCGCCTGTCATGGGAGTGATTGTTGGGGAGAGTGTAGAATGATCTTTACTCTGTATCTAACCCCGTGCTCTGCCACTCCTGGGAGTGTTCGATGGGCACAGTGTAGAGGGAGCTTTAATCTGTATCTTACCCCGTGCTGTGCCTATCTTGGGATTGTCTGATGGCTACAGTGGAGAGGGACCTTTAATCTGCATCTCACCCTGTGATGTCCATGTCCTTGGAGTGTTTGCTGGGGACAGTGGAGAGGGAGCTTTACTCTGTATCTAACACCGTGCTGTACCTGTCCTGGGAGTGTTTGATGGGGACAGTGTAGAGGGAGCTTTACTCTGTATCTAACCCCGTGCTGTACCTGTCCTGGGAGTGTTTGATGGGGACAGTGTAGAGGGAGCTTTACTCTGTATCTAACCCCGTACTGTACCTGTCCTGGGAGCATTTGATGGGGACAGTGTAGAGGGAGCTTTAATCTGTATCTAACCCCATGCTGTACATGGCCTGGGAGTGTTTGATGGGGACGGTGTAGAGGGAGCTTTACTCTGTATCTAACCTGTGCTGTACCTGTCCGGGGAGTGTTTGATGGGGACAGTGTAGAGGGAGATTTCTTCTGTATCTAACCCTGTGCTGTGCCTGTCCTGGGAGTCATTGATAGGTACAGTGTAGAGGGGGCTTTACTCTGTATCTTACCCCGTGCTGTATCTGTCCTGGGAGTGTTTGATGGGGACAGTGTAGAGGGAGCTTTACTCTGTATCTAACCCTGTGCTGTAACTGTCCTCGGAGTGCTGAATGGGGAACCTGTAGAGGGAGCATTCCTCTGTGTCTAACCCCGTGCTGTAACTGTCCTGGGAGTGTTTGATGGGGACAGTGGAGAGGGCGCTTTACTCTGTATCTAACCCCGTGCTGTACCAGTCCGGTGAGTGTTTGATCGGGACAGTGTAGAGGGAGCTTTACTGTGAATCTAAACCCGTGTTGTACCTGTCATGGGAGTGTGTCATGGGGACAGTGTAGAGGGAATTTTACTCTCTATCTAACCCCGTGCTGTACCTGTCCTGGAAGTGTTTGATGGGGACAGTGTAGAAGGTGCTTTACTCTGTATCTAACCCCGTGCTGTACCTGTCCTGGGAGTGTTTGATGGGGACAGTGTAGAGGGAGCTTTACTCTGTATCTAACCACGTGCTGTGCCTGTCCTGGGAGTGTTTGATGGGGACAGTGTAGAGGGACTTTAATCTGTATCTAACCATGTGCTGTGCCTGTCCTGGGAGTGTTTGATGGGGACAGTGTAGAGGGAGATTTATTCTGTATCTCACCGTGTGCTGTACTTGCCCTGGGAGTGTTAGATGGAGACGGTGTAGAGGGAGCTTTAATCTGTATCTTACCCTGTGCTGTACCTATCTTGGGAGTTTTTGATGGGTACAATGCAAAGGGAGTTTTACAATGTCTCTAACCCAGTGCTGTTCCTGTCTGGGGAGTGTTTGATGGGGACAGTGTAGAGGGTGCTTTAATCTGTATCTAAACCCATGCTCTAACTGTCCTGGGAGTTTTTGATGCGGACAGTGTAGAGGGAGCTTTACTCTGCATCTAACCCTGTGTTGTACCTGTCCTGGGAGTGTTTGATGGGGACAGTGTAGACGGAGCTTTTCTCTGTATATAACCCCATGCTGTACCTGTCCTGGGAGGGTTTGATGGGGACAGTGTAGAGGCAGCTTTAATCTGTATCTAACCCCTTGCTTTACCTTTCCTTGGAGTGTTCGATGGAGACAGGTAGAGGGAGCTTTACTCAATATCAAACTCTGTGCTGTACCAGCGCTGGCAGTGTTTGATGGGGACAGTGTAGAGGGAGCTTTACTTTGTACCTAACCCTGTGCTGTACCTGCCCTAGGAGTATTTGATGGGGATGTTGAAGAGGGATCTTTACTCTGTGCCTAACCCCGTACTGTACCTGTCCTGGGAGTGTTTGATGGAGACGGTGCAGAAGGAGCTTTACTCTGTGTCTAACCCTGTGCTGTACCCGTCCTAGGAGTGTTTCATGGGGACGGTGCGGAAAGAGCTTTACTCTGTATCTAAACCCTTGCTGTACCTGTCCTGGGAGTGTTTGATGGGGACAGTGTAGAGGGAGCTTTACTCTGTTTCTAACCCGTGCTGTACCTGTCCTGGGAGTGTTTGATGGGGACCGTGTAGAGGGAGCTTTACTCTGTACCTAAACCCGTGCTGTACCTGTCCTGGGAGTGTTTGATGGGGACCGTGTAGAGGGAGCTTTATTCTGTATCTAACCCTGTGCTGTACCTGTCCTGGGAGTGTTTGATGGGGACCGTGTAGAGAGAGCTTTATTCTGTATCTAACCCTGTGATGTACTTTCCCTGGGAGTATTTGATGGGGACAGTGTAGAGGGAGCTTTACTGTGGTTCTAACCCACTGCTGTACATGTCCTGGGAGTGTTTGATGGGGACACTGTAGAGGGAGATTTACTCTGTCTCTAATCCCATGCTGTACCTGTCCTGGGAGTGTTTGATGGGGACGGTGTAGAGGGAGCTTTATTCTGTATCTAACCCTGTGCCGTACCTGTCCTGGGAGTGTTTGATGGGTGCGGTGTAGAGGGAGCTTTATTCTGTATCTAACCCAGTGATGTACTTTCCCTGGGAGTGTTTGATGGGGACAGTGTAGAGGGAGCTTTACTGTGGTTCTAACCCACTGCTGTACATGTCCTGGGAGTGTTTGATGGGGACACTGTAGAGGGAGATTTACGCTGTCTCTAATCCCATGCTGTACCTGTCCTGGGAGTGTTTGATGGTGACAGTGTAGAGGTAGCTTTCCTCTGTATCTAACCCCATGCTATGCCTGTCCTGGGAGTGATTGTTGGGGACAGTGTAGAAGCAGCTTTACTTTGTATCTAACCCCCTGCTGTGCCTGTCCTGGGATTGTTTGATGGGGACAGTGTAGAGGGAGCTATACTCTGTATCTAACCCTGTGCTGTCCATGTCCTGGGAGTGTTTGATGGGGACAGTGTAGAGGGAGCTTTATGCTGTACCTAACCCTGTGCTGTACTTGCCCTGGGAGTGTTAGATGGGGACGATGTAGTGGGAGCTTTACTCTGTATCTAACCCCGTGCTGTGCCTGTCCTGGGAGTGTTCGATGGGGACAGTGTAGAGGGAGCTTTACTCTGATCTAACCCCGTGCTGTACCTGTCCTGGTAGCGTTTGATGGGGACAGTGTAGAGGGAGTTTACTCTGTATCTAATCCTGTGCTGTACCTGTCCTGGGAGTGTTTGATGGGGACTGTGTAGAGGGAGCTTTACTCTGTATCTAAAACTGTACTGTAGTTGTCCCTGGAGTGTTAAATGGGGACACTGTAAAGGCAGCTTTCCTCCGTACCTAACCACGTGCTGTGCCTGTCCTGGGAGTGTTCGATGGGGCAGTGTAGAGGGAGCTTAACTCTGTATCTAACCCCTTACTGTACCTGCCTTGGGAGCATTTGATGGGGACAGGGTAGAGGGAGCTTTATTCTGTATCTATCCCTGTGCTGTACCTATCCTGGGAGTGTTTGATGCGTACAGTGTAGAGGGAGCTTTAATCTGTATCTAACCACGTGCTGCACCTGTCCTGGGAGTGTTAAATTGGGACACTGTAAAGGGAGCTTTCCTCTGTATTTAACAACGTGCAGTGCCTGTCCTGGGAGTCTTGGATGGCGACAGTGTAGAGGGAGCTTTACTCTGTATCTAACCCCGTGCTGTACCTGTCCTGGGAGTGTTGGAAAGGGACAGTGTAGAGGGAGTTTTACTCTGTATCTAACCCCGTGCTGTACCTGTCCTGGGAGTGTTGGATGTGGACAGTGTAGAGGGAGCTTTACTCTGTATCTAACCCCGTATTGTACCTGTCTTGGGAGCATTTGATGGGGACAGTGTAGAGGGAGCTTTACTCTGTATCTAACCTGTGCTGTACCTGTCCGGGCAGTGTTAGATGGGGACAGTGTAGAGGGAGCTTTCTTCTGTATCTAACCCTGTGCTGTGCCTGTCCTGGGAGTCATTGATGGGTACAGTGTAGAGGGAGCTTTACTCTGTATCTAACCCCGTGCTGTATCTGTCCTGGGAGTGCTTGATGGGTACAGTGTAGAGGGAGCTTTACTCTGTATCTAACCCCTTGCTGTACCTGTCCTGGGAGCGTTTGAAGGGGACAGTGTAGAAGGAGTTTTACTCTGTATCTAACCCCGTGCTGTACCTGTCCTGGGAGTGCTGGATGGGGAACCTGTAGAGGGAGCATTCCTCTGTATGTCACCCTGTGCTGTTCATATCCTTGGAGTGTTTGATGGGGACAGTGTAGAGGGAGCTTTACTGTGTATCT
The DNA here is from genome assembly GCF_964194155.1 of Cetorhinus maximus. Classification (NCBI taxonomy): domain Eukaryota; kingdom Metazoa; phylum Chordata; class Chondrichthyes; order Lamniformes; family Cetorhinidae; genus Cetorhinus; species Cetorhinus maximus. Next base: position 31,753 of record NW_027598440.1, on the reverse strand, counting down.
AAACCCGTGTTGTACCTGTCATGGGAGTGTGTCATGGGGACAGTGTAGAGGGAATTTTACTCTGTATCTAACCCCGTGCTGTACCTGTCCTGGGAGTGTTTGATGGGGACAGTGTAGAGGGAGCTTTACTCTGTATCTAACCCCGTGCTGTACCTGTCCTGGGAGTGTTTGATGGGGACAGTGTAGAGGGAGCTATAATCTGTATGTCACCACGTGCTGTACCTGTCCTGGGAGTGATTGTTGGCGACAGTGTAGAAGGATATTTACTCTGTATCTAACCCCGTGTTGCCCCGCTCCTGGGAATGTTTGATGGGGAAAGTGTAGAGGGAGCTTTAATCTGTATCTAACCCCGTACTGTACCTGTCTTGGGAGCATTTGATGGGGACAGTGTAGAGGGAGATTTATTCTGTATCTCACCGTGTGCTGTAATTGCCCTGGGAGTGTTAGATGGGGACGGTGTACAGGGAGCTTTAATCTGTATCTTACCCCGTGCTGTACCTATCCTGGGAGTGTTTGATGGGTACAATGCAGAGGGAGTTTTACAATGTCTCTAACCCAGTGCTGTTCCTGTCTTGGGAGCATTTGATGGGGACAGTGTAGAGGGAGCTTTAATCTGTGTCTAACCACGTGCTGTGCCTGTCCTGGGAGTGTTTAATGGGGACAGTGTAGAGGGAGATTTATTCTGTATCTCACCGTGTGCTGTACTTGCCCTGGGAGTGTTAGATGGGTACAATGCAGAGGGAGTTTTACAATGTCTCTAACCCAGTGCTGTTCCTGTCTGGGGAGTGTTTGATGGGGACAGTGTAGAGGGTGCTTTACTCTGTATCTAAACCCATGCTCTAACTGTCCTGGGGGTGTTTGATGGGGACAGTGTAGAGGGAGCTTTACTCTGTATCTAACCCCGTGCTGTACCTGCCCTGGGAGTGTTCGATGGGGACAGTGTAGAGGGAGCTTTAATCTGTATCTAACCCCGTGCTGTACCTGTCCTGGGAGTGTTTGATGGGGACAGTGTAGGGGGAGATTTACTCTGTATCTAACCCCGTACTGCACCTGTCTTGGGAGTGTTTGATGGAGACAGGGTAGAGGGAGCTTTAATCTGTATCTAAAACTGCACTGTACCTGTCCTGGGAGTGTTAAATTGGGACACTGTAAAGGGAGCTTTCCTCTGTATCTAACCACGTGCTGTGCCTGTCCTGGGAATGTTTGATGGTGACAGTGTAGTGGCTGTTTTACTCTGTTTCTAACCCAGTGCTGTACCTGTTCTGGGAATGTTTGATGGGGACAGTGTAGAGGCAGCTTTACTCTGTATCTAACCCCGTGCTGTACCTGTCCTGGGAGTGCTTGATGCGGACAGTGTATAGGGAGCTTTACTCTTTATCTAACCCCGTGCTGTACCTGTCCTAGGAGTATTTGATGGGGATGTTGTAGAGGGATCTTTACTCTGTGCCTAACCCCGTACTGTACCTGTCCTGGGAGTGTTTGATGGGGACGGTGCAGAAAGAGCTTTACTCTGTATCTAACCCCTTGCTGTAACTGTCCTGGGAGTGTTTGATGGGGACAGTGTAGAGGGAGCTTTACTCTGTTTCTAACCCTATGCTGTACCTGTCCTGGGAGTGTTTGATGGGGACAGTGTAGAGGGACCTTTACTCTGTATCTCAACCCATGCTGTACCTGTCCTGGGAATGTTTGATTAGGACAGTGTGGAAGGAGCTTTACTCTGTATCTAACCCTGTGCTGTACCTGTCATGGGAGTGTGTCATGGGGACAGTGTAGAGGGAATTTTACTCTCTATCTAACCCTGTGCTGTACTTGTCCTGGAAGTGTTTGATGGGGACAGTGTAGAAGGTGCTTTACTCTGTATCTAACCCCGTGCTGTACATGTCCTGGGAGTGTTTGATGGTGACACTGTAGAGGGAGCTTTACTCTGTCTCTAATCCCGTGCTGTACCTGTCCTGGGAGTGCTGAATGGGGACGGTGTAGAGGGAGCTTTACTCTGTACCTAACCCCGTGATCTACCTGTCCAGGGAGTGTTTGATGGTGACAGTGTAGAGGGATTTTTACTCTGTATCTAACCCCGTGCTGTACCTGTCCTGGGAGAGTTTGGTGGGGACAGTGTAGAGGGAGCTTTACTCTGTATCTAGTCCCGTGCTGTACCTGTTTTGGGAGTGTTTGATGGGGACAGTGTAGAGGGAGCTTTACTCTGTAGCTAACCCCGTGCTGTACCTGTTCTGGGAGAGTTTGATGGGGACAGTGTAGAGGGAGCTTGAGGATGTAACTAACCACATGCTGCACCTGTCCTGGGAGAGTTTGACGGGGACAGTTTATAGGGAGCTTTCCTCTGTATCTAACCCGTGCTGTGCCTGTCCTGGGAGTGATTTTTGGGGACAGTGTAGAGGGAGCTTTACTCTGTATCTTACCCTGTGCTGTACTTGCCCAGGGAGTGTTAGATGGGGACGGTGTAGAGGGATCTTAACTCTGTATCTAACCCCTTACTGTACCTGCCTTGGGAGCATTTGATGGGGACAGGGTAGAGGGAGCTTTATTCTGTATCTAACCCTGTGCTGTACCTATCCTGGGAGTGTTTCATGCGTACAGTGTAGAGATAGCTTTAATCTGTATCTAACCCCGTGCTGTACCTGTCCTGGGAGTGTTGGATAGGGACAGTGTAGAGGGAGTTTTACTCTGTATCTAACCCGTGCTGTACCTGTCCTGGGAGTGTTGGATGGGGACAGTGTAGAGGGAGCTTTATTCTGTATCTAACCCCGTATTGTACCTGTCTTGGGAGCATTTGATGGGGACAGTGTAGAGGGAGCTTTACTCTGTATCTAACCTGTGCTGTACCTGTCCGGGCAGTGTTTGATGGGGACAGTGTAGAGGGAGCTTTCTTCTGTATCTAATCCTGTGATGTGCCTGTCCTGGGAGTCATTGATGGGTACAGTGTAGAGGTAGCTTTACTCTGTATCTAACCCTGTGCTGTAACTTTCCTCGGAGTGCTGGATGGGGAACCTGTAGAGGGAGCATTCCTCTGTATGTCACCCTGTGCTGTTCATATCCTTGGAGTGTTTGATGGGGACAGTGGAGAGGGAGCTTTACTCTATATCTAACCCCGTGCTGTACCTGTCCTGGGAGTGTTTGATGGGGACAGTGGAGAGGGAGATTTATTCTGTATCTCACCGTGTGCTGTACTTGCCCTGGGAGTGTTAGATGGAGACGGTGTACAGGGAGCTTTAATCTGTATCTTACCCCGTGCTGTACCTATCCGGGGAGTGTTTGATGGGTACAATGCAGAGGGAGTTTTACAATGTCTCTAACCCAGTGCTGTTCCTGTCTGGGGAGTGCTAGATGGGGACAGTGTAGAGGGTGCTTTACTCTGTATCTAAACCCATGCTCTAGCTGTCCTGGGAGTTTTTGATGCGGACAGTGTAGAGGGAGCTTTACTCTGCATCTAACCCTGTGCTGTACCTGTCCTGGGAGTGTTTGATGGGGACAGTGTAGAGGGAGCTTTTATCTGTATATAACCCCATGCTGTACCTGTCCTGGGGGTGTTTGATGGGGACAATGTAGAGGGAGCTTTACTCTGTATCTAACCCCGTGCTGTACCTGCCCTGGGAGTGTTCAATGGGGACAGTGTAGAGGGAGCTTTAATCTGTATCTAACCCCGTGCTGTACCTGTCCTGGGAGTGTTTGATGGGGACAGTGTAGGGGGAGCTTTACTCTGTATCTAACCCCATACTGTACCTGTCTTGGGAGTGTTTGATGGGGACAGGGTAGAGGGAGCTTTAATCTGTATCTAAAACTGCACTGTACCTGTCCTGGGAGTGTTAAATTGGGACACTGTAAAGGGAGCTTTCCTCTGTATCTAACCACGTGCTGTGCCTGTCCTGGGAATGTTTGATGGTGACAGTGTAGAGGCTGTTTTACTCTGTTTCTAACCCAGTGCTGTACCTGTTCTGGGAATGTTTGATGGGGACAGTGTAGAGGCAGCTTTAATCTGTATATAACCCCGTGCTGTACCTTTCCTTGGAGTGTTTGATGGGGACAGTGTAGAGGGAGCTTTACTTTGTATCTAACCCTGTGCTGTACCTGCCCTAGGAGTATTTGATGGGAATGTTGTAGAGGGATCTTTACTCTGTGCCTAACCCCGTACTGTACCTGTCCTGGGAGTGTTTGATGGGGACGGTGCAGAAAGAGCTTTACTCTGTATCTAACCCCTTGCTGTACCTGTCCTGCAAGTGTTTGATGGGGACAGTGTAGAGGGAGCTTTACTCTGTTTCTAACCCTGTGCTGTACCTGTCCTGGGAGTGTTTGCTGGGGACAGTGTAGAGGGACCTTTACTCTGTATCTCACCCCATGCTGTACCTGTCCTGGGAATGTTTGATTAGGACAGTGTGGAAGGAGCTTTACTCTGTATCTAACCCTGTGCTGTACCTGTCATGGGAGTGTGTCATGGGGACAGTGTAGAGGGAATTTTACTCTCTATCTTACCCTGTGCTGTACTTGTCCTGGAAGTGTTTGATGGGGACAGTGTAGTGGGAGCTTTACCCTGTTTCTAACTCCATGCTGTACCTGTCCTGGGGGTGTTTGATGGGGACAATGTAGAGGGAGCTTTACTCTGTATCTAACCCCGTGCTGTACCTGTCCTGGGAGTGTTTGATGGGGACAGTGTAGAGGGAGCTTTACCCTGTTTCTAACCCAGTGCTGTATCTGTCCTGGGAGTGTTTGATGGGGTCAGTGTAGATGGAGTTTTACTCTGTATCTAACCCCGAGCTGTACCTGTCCTGGGAGTGTTTGATGGGGACAGTGTAGAGGGAGTTTTACTCTGTATCTAACCACATGCTGTACCTGTCCTGAGAGTGTTTGATGGGGACAGTGTAGAGGGAGCTTTACTCTGTATCTAACCCCGTGCTGTACCTGTCCTGGGAGTGTTTGATGGGGACAGTGTAGAGGGAGCTTTACTCTGTATCTAACCCCGTGCTGTACCTGTCCTGGGAGTGTTTGATGGGGACAGTGTAGAGGGAGCTTTACTCTGTATCTAACCCTGTGCTGTACCTGTCCTGGGAGTGTTTGGGTGGTTGAGTGGTTGGGAATGGATCATTACCCTTCACTGACAATGCTCCCTTAACTGAACAGAAAAGATGTAAATGGAACCCTGAAACAGAGGATGTACGTATTCATTGTGGAACTATCAGAAGGGAATGAGGTACCAATCAATTTCCCGTTGTATTTAGTAATGGACATTGAACCTGACCTGAGGCCAGAGCCTGTCCTGAGTGTTAAACTGCTGGAGTGTGGACTGGTTCCTCTCAGGCCAGCAGACGGCTGCTGAGTGTCGGCAGTCAATGCTGCTGTTATTGTGAATGCTGACACCTGACATTCACTTGCACCGATTCTCAAAGGCATGGAAACAGTAGCTATTTCCCAGCATTATTTAAACAAGTGGCACTTTGGCGGTAACTGTGGTTCTCTCACATTGTGACAGTACACAGTGTAAACATACAACCGGTTCAGCATGTCAAACTGCACATGTCACTGATTCACAGCAGCTGATGATGTACTTGCTCACAATGTGGTTCTCTGAAATGCAGCAGTTTGTATCTGGGTGCAGCTGGGAATGAACGGCTGTATTTTCTAGCAGTCAAATTAAAACTGTGCAATTAGCACAGCATCCCTCGTCTGTGAATGATTAGGATTCTCTAAACAACATGACACAATCCGTTACAAATTACAGAAACATTGGTTCCCGTTTTTAAAGTCGATTTCTGAACTAATGTTGCTTTGTGCCTGTGTGTGTTAAACTATAAAAACACAAGAAATAGGAGCAGGAGGAGACCATTCGGCCCATCGAGCCTGCTCCATCATTCTATACCATCATGGCTGGTCTTGGGCTTCAACTCCATTTTTCCTACCCGCTCCCCATATCCCTTAACTCCCTGAGAGACCAAATATCTGTCTGTCCCAGTCTTAAATGTATTGAACGATGGAGCTTCCACAACCCTCTGGGGTAGAGAATTCCAAAGATTCAGCCCTTTGAGTGAAGTAATTTCTCCTCATGTCAGTCCTAACTGATTGGCCCCTTATCCTGAGACTGTGTCCCCGTGTTTTAGATTCACCGACCAGCGGAAACAATCTCTCAGTCTCTACCCTGTCAAACCCCTTCAGAATCTTGGAGGTTTCAATGAGATCGCCTCTCATTCTTCTAAACTCCAGAGAATATAGACCCAGTTTACTCAGCCTCTCATCATAGGACAACCCCCTCATCCCAGGGACCAATCTAGTAAACCTTCGCTCTAATGCCCCCAATACAAGTATATCCTTTCTTAAATGTGGAGACCAAAACTGCTCACAGTATTCCAGATGTGTCTCACCAAAGCCCTGTACAACTGTAGCAAGACTTCTTTATTCTTGTCCTCCAATCCCCTTGCAGTCAAGGCCAACATGCAATTTGCCTTCCTAATTGTTTGCTATACCTGCATGCTAACTTTCTGTGTTCCTTGTATGAACACAACCAAGTCTCTTTGAACATCAACACTTACAAATTTCACACCTTTAAAAAAATTATTCTGCTTTTTTATTCCTACGACCAAAGTGAATAACTTCATACTTCCCTACTTTATAATCTGTCATCTTGTTGTCTACACACAAAGCCTGTCTATATCTCTTTGCAGCCTCTGTGTCCTTCCCAAAGCTTACCTTTCTCACCTAGCTTGGTATCAGCAAACTTAGATACATTACTCTCCGTCTCTTCATCTAACTCATTGATATAGATTGTAAATAGCTGAGGCCCCAACACTGTTCCTTGCAGTGCCAACTTGAAAAAGACCCGTTTATGCCCACTCTGTTTTCTATCCTTTAACCAATCCTCTATCCACATACGTATTACCCCCAACTCCATGAGCCCTTATCTTGTTTACTAACCTTTTGTGTGGCACCTTATCAATTGCCTTTTGGAAATCTAGATATACAACATCTACTGGTTCCCCTTTATCTACCATACTAGTTACAGGCAATGACCATTTCCAACAAGAGAGAATCTCACCATCTCCTCTTGATGTTCAATGGCATTACCATTACTAAATCCCCCACTATCAACATCCCGGAGGTTACCATTGACCAGAAACTGAACTGGACTAGCCATATAAATACTGTGGCTACAAGAGCAGCTCAGAGGCCATGAATCCTGCGATGAGTAACTCACCTCCTGACTCCCCAAAGTCTGTCCACTATCTACAAGGCACAAGTCAGGAATGTGATGGAATATTCTCCCCTTGCCTGGATGAGTGCAGCTCCCACAACACTCAAGAAGCTTTACACCATCCAGGACAAAGCAGCCCCACTTGATTGACACCCCATCCACAAACATTCACTCCCTCCACCACCGTGCACAGTAGCAGCAGTGTGTACCATCTACAAAATACACTGCAGGAATTCACCAAGGCTCCTTAGACAGCACCCTCCCAGCCCATTCTGCTAATTGCAGGTTTAATTCTGCTCATTGTGTCTTTAATTCCACTAATTATGGGTTTAATTCGGTTAATTGCGGGTTTTCTCACTAATTGTGGGTTTAATTCCACTAATTATGGTTTAAATCCGCTAATTGCATTTTTTCCCGCTAATTGTGGGTTTAATTCCGCTAATTGCGGTTTTCCCGCTAATTGTGGGTTTAATTCCGCTAATTGTGGGTTTAATTCCGCTAATTGCGGTTTTCGTGCTAATTGTGGGTTTAATTCCGCTAATTGCGGTTTTCGTGCTAATTGCGGGTTTAATTCCGCTAATTGCGGTTTTCATGCTAATTGCGGGTTTAATTCCGCTAATTGCGGTTTTCGTGCTAATTGCAGGTTTAATTCCGCTAATTGCGGTTTTCGTGCTAATTGCGGGTTTAATTCTGCTAATTGTGGGTTTAATTCCGCTAATTGCAGTTTTCGTGCTAATTGCGGGTTTAATTCCGCTAATTGTGGGTTTAATTCCGCTAATTGCGGTTTTCGTGCTAATTGCGGGTTTAATTCCGCTAATTGCGGTTTTCGTGCTAATTGCGGGTTTAATTCCGCTAATTGCGGTTTTCCCGCTAATTGCGGGTTTAATTCCGCTAATTGCGGGTTTAATTCCGCTAATTGCGGTTTTCGTGCTAATTGTGGGTTTAATTCCGCTAATTGCGGTTTTCCCGCTAATTACGGGTTTAATTCCGCGAATTGTGGGTTTGCGGGACTCTGGGGTGTTCCCGGGATCCCTTGGCTCCACATTGTTGTCCCGTTGTCAAGGAAACAACAACGTCATGTTCGCTCCAAATATGGACATAGCTACCGGCCGGTGCGGATCCGGATTCATAACAAAACCGATGAAAGTGAAACATAGGAGAGGAGATAGAGAGAGAGAGGGAGCGAGGGAGGGAATGAGCCAGAGAGAAGGGGAGTTAGAGAGAGAGAGGGAATGAGCCAGAGAGAAGGGGAGTTAGAGAGAGGGAGGGAGGGAATGAGCCAGAGAGAAGGGGAGTTAGAGAGAGAGAGGGAATGAGCCAGAGAGAAGGGGAGTTAGAGAGAGAGAGAGAGGGAGGGAGGGAGGGAATGAGCCAGAGAGAAGGGGAGTTAGAGAGAGAGAGGGAGGGAATGAGCCAGAGAGAAGGGGAGTTAGAGAGAGGGAGGGAGGGAATGAGCCAGAGAGAAGGGGAGTTAGAGAGAGGGAGGGAATGAGCCAGAGAGAAGGGGAGTTAGAGAGAGGGAGGGAGGGAATGAGCCAGAGAGAAGGGGAGTTAGAGAGAGAGAGAGGGAATGAGCCAGAGAGAAGGGGAGTTAGAGAGAGGGAGAGAATGAGCCAGAGAGAAGGGGAGTTAGAGAGAGGGAGGGAGGGAATGAGCCAGAGAGAAGGGGAGTTAGAGAGAGAGAGAGGGAATGAGCCAGAGAGAAGGGGAGTTAGAGAGAGGGAGAGAATGAGCCAGAGAGAAGGGGAGTTAGAGAGAGAGAGGGAATGAGCCAGAGAGAAGGGGAGTTAGAGAGAGAGAGGGAGGGAATGAGCCAGAGAGAAGGGGAGTTAGAGAGAGGGAGAGAATGAGCCAGAGAGAAGGGGAGTTAGAGGGAGAGAGAGAATGAGCCAGAGAGAAGGGGAGTTAGAGAGAGGGAGAGAATGAGCCAGAGAGAAGGGGAGTTAGAGGGAGAGAGAGAATGAGCCAGAGAGAAGGGGAGTTAGAGAGAGGGAGGGAGGGAATGAGCCGGAGAGAAGGGGAGTTAGAGAGAGAGAGGGAATGAGCCAGAGAGAAGCGGAGTTAGAGAGAGAGAGAGGGAGGGAATGAGCCAGAGAGAAGGGGAGTTAGAGAGAGGGAGAGAATGAGCCAGAGAGAAGGGGAGTTAGAGGGAGAGAGAGAATGAGCCAGAGAGAAGGGGAGTTAGAGAGAGGGAGGGAGGGAATGAGCCGGAGAGAAGGGGAGTTAGAGAGAGAGAGGGAATGAGCCAGAGAGAAGCGGAGTTAGAGAGAGAGAGAGGGAGGGAATGAGCCAGAGAGAAGGGGAGTTAGAGAGAGAGAGGGAATGAGCCAGAGAGAAGGGGAGTTAGAGAGAGAGAGAGAGGGAATGAGCCAGAGAGAAGGGGAGTTAGAGAGAGAGAGAGAATGAGCCAGAGAGAAGGGGAGTTAGAGAGAGGGAGAGAATGAGCCAGAGAGAGGAGGAGTTAGAGAGAGGGAGAGGGGGAATGAGAGAAAGACAGCAAAGAGAGACAGTGAGACAGAGAGGAAAAGAGAGAAGGAATGAGACAGAAACAAGGGATTGAGACAGGAGAGTGAGAGAATGAGACAGAGATAGAATAAGGTGCACAGAGATAGAGAGAATCAGGTACACAGAGAGAGTGAGGTACACAGAGAGAGTGAGGTACACAGAGATAGAGAGAGTGAGGTACACAGAGATAGAGAGTGAGGTACACAGAGAGAGTGAGGTACACAGAGATAGAGAGAGTGAGTTACACAGAGATAGAGTGAGGTACACAGAGAGAGTGAGGTACACAGAGATAGAAAGAGTGAGGTACACAGAGATAGAGAGAGTGAGGTACACAGAGATAGAGAGAATGAGGTACACAGAGAGAATGAGGTACACAGAGATAGAGAGTGAGGCACACAGATAGAGTGAGGTACACAGAGATAGAGAGTGAGGTACACAGAGAGAATGAGGTACACAGAGATAGAGAGAATGAGGTACACAGAGATAGAGAGTGAGGTACACAGAGAGAATGAGGTACACAGAGATAGAGAGAATGAGGTACACAGAGATAGAGAGAATGAGGTACACAGAGATAGAGAGTGAGGTACACAGAGAGAATGAGGTACACAGAGATAGAGAGAATGAGGTACACAGAGATAGAGAGTGAGGTACATAGAGAGAATGAGGTACACAGAGATAGAGAGAATGAGGTACACAGAGATAGAGAGAATGAGGCACACAGAGATAGAGAGAGTGAGGCGCACACGGATAGAGAGAGAGTGAGGTACACAGAGAGAGTGAGGTACACAGAGATAGAGAGAGTGAGGTACACAGAGATAGAGAGAGTGAGGTACACAGAGATAGAGAGAGTGAGGTACACAGAGATAGAGAGAGTGAGGCACACAGAGATAGAGAGAATGAGGCGCACAGAGATAGAGAGAGTGAGGCGCACATGGATAGAGTGAGAGTGAGGTACACAGAGAGAGTGAGGTACACAGAGATAGAGAGAGTGAGGTACACAGAGATAGAGAGAGTGAGGTACACAGAGATAGAGAGAGTGAGGCGCACACGGATAGAGAGAGAGTGAGGTACACAGAGAGAGTGAGGTACACAGAGATAGAGAGAGTGAGGTACACAGAGATAGAGAGAGTGAGGTACACAGAGATAGAGAGAGTGAGGTACACAGAGATAGAGAGAGTGAGGTACACAGAGATAGAGAGAGTGAGGCGCACAGAGATAGAGAGAGTGAGGCGCACACGGATAGAGAGAGAGTGAGGCGCACACGGATAGAGAGAGAGTGAGGCGCACACGGATAGAGAGAGAGTGAGGCGCACACGGATAGAGAGAGAGTGAGGCGCACACGGATAGAGAGAGAGTGAGGCACACACGGATAGAGAGAGAGTGAGGCGCACACGGATAGAGAGAGAGTGAGGTACACAGAAATAGGGAAACATAGAAACTAGGAGCAGGAGTAGGCCATTCGGCCCTTTGAGCCTGCTCCGCCATTCATTATGATCATGGCTGATCATCCAACTCAATATCCTGCTCCTGCTTTCTCCCCATGCCCTTTGATCCCTTTCGCCCCAAGAGCTATATCTAACTCCTTCTTGAAAACATACAATGTTTTGGCCTCAACTACTTTCTGTGATAGCGAATTCCACAGGTTCACCACTCTCTGGGTGAAGAAATTTCTCCTCATCTCAGTTCTAAATGGTCTACCCCGTATCCTCAGACTGTGACCTGGACTCCCCCACCATCGGGAACATCCTTCCTGCATCTACCCTGTCTAGTCCTGTTAGAATTTTATAGGTTTCTATGAGATCCCTCCTCATTCTTCTCAACTCCAGCGAATATAATCCTAATCGACTCAATCTCTCCTCATATGTCAGTCCCGCCATCCCAGGAATCAGTTGGGTAAACCTTCGCTGCACTCCCTCTATAGCAAGTACATCCTTCCTCAGATAAGGAGACCAAAACTACACACAATATTCCAAGTGTGGACTCACCAAGGTCCTGTACAATTGCAGCAAGACATCCCTGTTCCTGTACTCGAATCCTCTGGCTGTGAAGGCCAACATACCATTTGCCTTCTTTACCGCCTGCTGCACCTGCATGCTTACCTTCAGCGACTGGTGTACGAGGACACCCAGGTCTCGTTGCACATTCCCCTCTCTCAATTTATAGCCATTCAGATAATAATCTGCCTTCCTGTCTTTGCTATCAAAGTGGATAACCTCACATTTATCCACATTATATTGCATCTGCCATGCATTTGCCCACTCACTCAGCTTGTCCAAATCACACTGAAGCATCTCTGCATCCTCCTCACAGCTCACCCTCCCAGCCAGCTTTGTGTCATCTGCAAATTTGGAAATATTACATTTAGTTCCCTCATCTAAATCATTAATATATATTGTGAATAACTGGGGTCCCAGCACCGATCCCTGCAGTACCCCACTAGTCACTGCCTGCCATTCGGAAAAAGACCCGATTATTCCTATTCTCTGTTTCCTGTCTGCCAACCAGTTTTCTATCCATCTCAATACACTAACCCTAATCCCATGCACTTTAATTTTACACACCAATCTCTTATGTTGGACTTTGTCGAAAGCCTTCTGAAAGTCCAAATAAACCACATCCACTGGCTCCCCCTCATCAACTCTACTAGTTACATTCTCGAAAAATTCCAGTAAATTTGTCAAGCATGATTTCCCTTTCATAAATCCATGCTGAGTCTGTCCGATTCTGTCGCTGTTTTCCACGTGCTCAGCTATTAAATCTTTTATAATGGACTCTAGAATTTTCCCCATTACCGACGTCAGGCTGACTGGTCTATAATTCCCTGTTTTCTCTCTACCTCCCTTTTTAAATAGTGGGGATACATTAGCTACCCTCCAATCTGTAGGAACTGTTCCAGAGTCTATAGAATCTCGGAAGATGACCACCAATGCATCCATTATTTCTAGGGCCACTTCCTTAAGTACTCTGGGATGTAGATTATCAGGCCCTGGGGATTTATTGGTCTTCAATCCCATCAATTTCCCCAATACCATTTCCCTACTAATACTGATTTCTTTCAGTTTCTCCCTCTCACTAAACCCTGTGTTCCCCAACATTTCTGGTATGTCATTAGTGTCCTCCTTTGTGAAGACAGAACCAAAGTATGTATTTAGTTGGTCAGCCATTTCTTTGTTCCCCATTATAAATTCCCCTGTTTCTGACTGTAAGGGACCTACATTTGTCTTCACCAATCTTTTTCTCTTCACAGACCTTTAGAAACATTTACAGTCAGTTTTTTATGTTCCCTGCAAGCTTACTCTCGTACTCTATTTTCCCCTTCTTAATCAATCCCTTGGTCCTCCTTTGCTGAATTCTAAACTGCTCCCAATCCTCAAGTCTATTGCTTTTTCTGGCCAATTTGCATGCCTCTTCCTTGGATCTAATACTATCTCTAATTTCCCTTGTAAGCCATGGTTTGGCCACCTTTCCTGTTTTACTTTTGCGCCAGACAGGAATAAACAATTGTTGCAGTTCACCTATGCGCTCTTTGAATGTTTGCCATTGCCTATCCACCGTCATCCCTTTAAGTAATGATTCCCAATCCATCATAGCCAACTCGTGCCTCATACCATCGTAGTTTCCTTTATTAAGATTCAGAGCCCTAGTCTCATATTCAACTATGTCACTCTCCATCTTGATGAAGAATTCTATCATATTATGGTCGCTCATCCCCAAGGAGCCTCGCACAACTAGATTGCCAATTATTCCTTTCTCATTACACAATACCCAGTCGAGGATGGCCTGTTCTCTCGTTGGTTCCTCAACGTATTGGTCCAGAAAAACATCCCGTATACACTCCAGGAATTCCTCCTCTACGGTATTGTTACTAATTTGATTTGCCCAATCTATATGCAGATTAAAGTCACCCATAATTACAGATGTTCCTATTTTACATGCGTCTCTAATTTCCTGTTTAATGCCATTCCCAACATCACCACTACAGTTTGGGGATCTATATACAACCCCCACTAACGTTTTTTGCCCCTTAGTGTTTCTCAGCTCTACCCAAACAGATTCCACATTGTCGGAGCTAATATCTTTCCGCACTATTGCGTTAATTTCCTCTTTAACCAGCAATGCAACTCCACTGCCTTTTCCTTTTTGTCTGTCCTTCCTAGATACTGAATACCCCTGGATGTTCAGTTCCCATCCCTGGTCACCCTGCAGCCATGTCTCTGTAATCCCGACTATATCATACCTGTTTCCATCTATTTGCGCGGTTAATTCATCCACTTCATTGCGAATGCTCCTCGCATTAAGGCACAAAGCCTTAAGTCTTGTCTTTTTAACATTACTTGTCCCGTTCCCACTATTTTTCACTGAGGAAAAGCTCAGCAGGTCTGACAGCGTCTGCGGAGAGGAACACAGTTAACATTTCAAGTCCGTATGACTCTTCATCAGAACTGAGGGAATATAGAAATGAGGTGAAATATAAGATGGTTGAGGGGGGTGGGAACTGTTAGAGCTGGATAGAGGGCCAGTGATAGGTGGAGATTGCCAAAGACGTCATAGACATGAGGACAAAGAGGTGTTGACGGTGGTGATATTAGCTGAGAAATGTGCTAATGGTGACATTAAGGGTAGAAAGCAGGACGAGTAAGGTACAGATAGCCCTAGTGGGGGTGGGATGGGGGGAAGGGATCGAAATAGGCTAAAAGGTGGAGATGAAACAATGGATGGAAATACATTTAAAAATAATGGAAATAGGTGGGAAAAGAAAAATATATATAAATAATTGGAAAAAGGGGGATCGGAAAGGGGGTGGGGATGGAGGAGAAAGCCTTTGTCTCCACCTATCACTGGCCCTCTATCCAGCTCTACCTGTCCCACCCCCCTCAACAAGCTTATATTTCACCTCATTTCTATATTCCCTCAGTTCTGATGAAGAGTCATACGGACTCGAAACGTTAACTGTGCTCCTCTCCGCAAATGCTGTTAGACCTGCTGAGTTTTTCCAGGTATTTTTGTTTTTGTTTCAGATTTCCAGCATCTGCAGTATTTTGCTTTTATTTTTCACTGAGTCCCTGTTTGATTCTTGCCCTGGATTTCTCTGACTATCACTTTTCTTATTCCGCTTTCTGTCTTTTGTTCTTGTTTTTGATTCCCCCTCCTCTGACTCCTTGCATAGGTTCCCATCCCCCTGCCATTTTAGTTTAAACCCTCCCAAGCCACTCTCATAAATATTCCCCCCAGGACATCAGTCCCGGTCCTGCCCAGGTGTAACCCACCCAGTTTGTACTGGTCCCACCTCCCCCAGAACCGGTCCCAATGTCCCAGGAATCTGAAACCCTCCCCTTCACACCATCTCGTCAGCCACGTATTCATCCGATATATCCTGCTATTTCTACTCTGACTGGCACATGGCACTGGTAGTAATCCTGAGATCACTACCTTTGAGGTCCTACTTTTCAACTTACTTCCTAACTCCCTATATTCTGCTTTTAGGACCTCATCCCTTTTTTTTACCTATGTCACCCTCCCCCTTCAGAATGTCCTCTAGCCGCTCTGAGACATCTTTGACCCTAGCACCAGGGAGGCAACATACCATCCTGGAGTCTCGTTTGCAGCCACAGAAATGTCTATCTATTCCCCTTGCAATTGAATCCCCTATAACTATTGCATTCCCACACTTTTTACTCCTCCCCTGTGCAGCAGAGCCAACCGCGGTGCAACGAATTTGGCTGTTGCTGCTTTCTCCTGAGAGGTCATTCTCCTCAACAGTGTCCAAAGTGGTATATCTGTTTTGCAGGGAATAGCCACAGGAGATTCCTGCACTGGCTGCCTAGTCCTCTTGCTCTGCCTGGTGAGACAGTGAGGTGCACAGAGATAGAGAGAGTGAGGTGCACAGAGATAGAGAGAGTGAGGTGCACAGAGATAGAGAGAGTGAGGTGCACAGAGATAGAGAGAGTGAGGTGCACAGAGATAGAGTGAGGTGCAAAGAGCTAGAGAGAGTGAGGTGCACAGAGACAGTGAGGTGCACAGAGATAGAGAGAGTGAGGTACACAGAGAGACTGAGGTACACAGAGATAGAGAGAGTGAGGTACACAGAGAGACTGAGGTACACGGAGATAGAGAGAGTGAGGTACACAGAGATAGAGAGAGTGAGGTACACAGAGAGACTGAGGTACACGGAGATAGAGAGAGTGAGGTACACAGAGATAGAGAGAGTGAGGTTCACAAAGATAGAGAGAGTGAGGTACACAGAGATAGAGAGAGTGAGGTACACAAAGAGAGTGAGGTACACAAAGATAGAGAGAGTGAGGTACACAGAGATAGAGAGAGTGAGGTACACAGAGATAGAGAGAGTGAGGTACACAGAGACAGAGAGAGTGAGGTACACAGAGATAGAGAGAGTGAGGTACACAGAGACAGAGAGAGTGAGGTACACAGAGAGAGTGAGGTACACAGAAATAGAGAGAGTGAGGTACACAGAGAGAGAGTGAGGTACACAGAGAGAGTGAGGTACACAGAGATAGAGAGAGTGAGGTACACAGAGATAGAGAGAGTGAGGTACACAGAGACAGAGAGAGTGAGGTACACAGAGAGAGTGAGGTACACAGAAATAGAGAGAGTGAGGTACACAGAGAGAGAGTGAGGTACACAGAGAGAGTGAGGTACACAGAGATAGAGTGAGGTACACAGAGAGAGTGAGGTACACAGAGAGAGTGAGGTACACAGAGACAGAGAGAGTGAGGTACACAGATAGAGTGAGGTATGCAGAAATAGAGAGAGTGAGGTACACAGAGAGTGAGGTACACAGAGATAGAGAGAGTGAGGTGCATACAGAGAGAGAGAACAAGGTGGAAATAAACAGAAAAAGATAACAATGTGACAACAGCAATTTATGTACAATCTTTAACACAGAAGATCATTCCAAGGTATTTCACAGAAATAGAATGAGAAAAATGATTACAGCACTAATGAAGCAGACATTCTGAAGTGTAACTAAAACATTGTTCAGAGGTGACTTTTAATTGGGGAGAGAGAAGTGGGGAGGTTAGGATTGAAGTAGCAATGACCAGGTATTACAGCCAAAAACAGACCATTCAGCCCAACATGTTTATAACCCACATAAGCTTCCTCCCACCCCTCCATCTCACCCTAGCAGCAGGTCCTCCTACTTCCTTCTCCCTCATGTGTTTATCCAGTTTCCTCTTAAAGACATCAACACTATTCACCTTAACCACTCTTTGTTGTAGCAAGTTCCACATTCTCCCCACTTGCTGGTTACAGAGCTTTCTCCTGAATTCCCTGTTGGATTTATCAGTGACTGTCTTAGATTTATAACCTCTGCTTTTGGACTTCCCCACAATTGAAAAGAGTTTTTTTACACCTATCCAGCCCTTTCATAACTTTAGAAAAAAAAGGAAACATAGAATGATTTACAGCACAGAAGAGGCCATTCGGCCCAGTGTGTCTATGCCAGGCAATAAACAACCATCCAGTCTAATCCCACCTTCCAGCTCTTGATTCATATTCCCTGTCAATCTATTCTCAATCATCTGTAAAGTCATGGAAGGTGTCATCAAGAGTCCTATCAATCTGCACTTACTCACATATAACCTGCTCACTGATGCTCACTTTCGGTTCTGCCAGGACCCCTCCACTCCAGTCTCTGTTACAGCCTTAGTCCAAACATCGACAAAGGAGCTGAATTCCAGAGGGAGGTGAGCTGAGCATCAAGAGTGATTTCACCAAGTGGCATCAAGGAGTAAAATTTTTTTCTAAAGTCTTAAAAACTTTAATTCCTTCTATCAAGTCACCCTTACATTTTCTTTTCTAGAGAAAAGAGTCTAGTCTGTTCTACTTTTCCTAATAGGTACCAGTCCTGGGATCATTCTAGGAATTTACTTACACCTACTTCAGCACTTCACTGAGCAAATAGAGTTCAATCTGGAGAAGTGTGAGGTAATGGATTTAGGGAGGGCAACAAGACAAGAGAGTGGACAATAAATGTTAGGATACTGAAAAGTGTAGAGGAACAGAGAGACCTTGGAGCGTATGTCTACTGATTCCTGAAGGTACCATGTTTAAGAAGGCAGAAAGGATTGTAAGAGCAAGGAGGTTAAGCCAGAACTGTATAAAACACTAGTTGGACCACAGCTAGAGTACTGCGCACGGTTCTTTCACGGCATTACAGGAAGGATATGATCACACTAGAGAGGTCACAGAAATTTACAAGGATTTTGCCAGGAATGAAGGATTTTAGTGGTGAGGAAAGATTGGATAGGATGGGGTTGATTTCTTTGGAACAGAGGAGGATGAGGAGAGATTTATTAGTGGTTTATAGTGTAATGAGGAGCCTAGCTAGAGTGGATAAGAAAGTCCTATTTACCCTAGCAGCGAGGTCACTAACAGGGGATTAGGAGGAAGGTAAAGAATATCAATTACACCCAGAGGATGGTGGGGGTCTGGAACTCAGAGCCTGGGGGGTTAGCAGAGGCAGAAACCCTCATCATATTCAAAAAAATCTTGGATAACCATTTGAAGTACTGTAGCCTTCAGGGCTAAGGCCTAGAGCTAGATGGTGGGATTAGACTAAATAGCTCTTCCTGGGCCAGAACCAACACAATGGGCCAAATGGCCTCCTTCTGTAATTCTTTCTTTGTTTCTAGAAGAACTGTTCACAGCATTGCAAGTGTGATCTAACCAAGATTATGAAAGTATAACACAATTATATGTTTTTCCATCCTATCCTTGTAGATATGAAATTCACTGCTTTGTTGCTCTTTATGGCCTTATTGCTACGTTTACTGACTTATTTCTTTGTATCCCTCTGTTTATTACACAGCAATTGCATCTTTACTTAAATGGGGATTCACTTTTGCTCCTATACAGAGGAACAGACTATAGGAACACTTTGTTGGGTTTGGAGGTGCATGTTTGTAATGTATGTCTCTGTAAATAAAAGCTTGTAAATGTGTAAAGATTGGCTCCAGTTCTATTAGACAATAAGACCATAAGACCATAAGACTTAGGAGCAGAAATTAGGCCATTCGGCCCATCGAGTCTGCTCCGCCATTCAATCATGGCTGATAAGTTTCTCAACCCCATTCTCCCGCCTTCTCCCCGTAACCTTTGATCCCCTTACCAATCAAGAACCTATCTATCTCGGTCTTAAATACACTCAGTGACCCAGCCTCCACAGCCTTCTGTGGCAATGAATTCCATAGATTCACCACTCTCTGGCTAAAGAAGTTTCTCCTCATCTCTGTTCTAAAAGGTCTTCCCTTTACTCTGAGGCTGTGCCCTCGGGTCCTAGTCTCTCCTACTAATGGAAACATCTTCCCCACGTCCACTCTATCCAGGCCTTTCAGTATTCTGTAAGTTTCAATCAGATCCCCCCTCATCCTTCTAAACTTCATCAAATATAGACCCAGAGTCCTCAAACGTTCCTCATATGTTAAGCCTTTCATTCCTGGGATCATTCTCATGAACTTCCTCTGGACCCTCTCCAGGGCCAGCACATCCTTCCTGAGATTTGGGGCCCAAAATTGCTCACAATATTCTAAATGTGGTCTGACCAGAGCCTTATAAAGCCTCAGCAGCACATCCCTGCTTTTAAATTCTAGTCCTCTCAAAATAAATGCCAACATTGCATTTGCCTTCCTAACTACCGACTCAACCTGCAAGTTAACCTTAAGAGAATCCTGGAGTAGAACTCCCAAGTCCCTTTGCACTCCAGATTTCTGAATTCTCTCCCCATTTAGAAAATAGTCTATGCCCCTATTCTTCCTACCAAAGTGCATGACCTCACACTTACCCACGTTGTATTCCATCTGCCACTTCTTTGCCCATTCTCCTAACCTGTCCAAATCCTTCTGCAGCCTCCCTGCCTCCTCAATACTACCTGTCCCTCCGCCTATCTTTGTATCATCTGCAAAGTTAGCCAGGATGCCCTCAGTTCCTTCATCTAGATCATTAATGTATAAAGTGAAAAGTTGTGGTCCCAACACTGACCCCTGCGGAACTCCACTAGTCACCAGCCGCCATCCTGAGAAGGACCCCCTTATCCCCACTCTCTGCCTCCTGCCAGACAGCCAATCTTCTATCCATGCTAGTACCTTGCCTCTAACACCATGGGCTCTTATCTTACTGAGCAGCCTCCTGTGCGGCACCTTGTCAAAGGCCTTCCGGAAGTCCAAGTAGATAACATCCATTGGCTCTCCTTTGTCTAACCTACTCGTTACCTTCTCAAAGAATTCTAACAGATTTGTCAGGCATGACCTCCCCTTGATGAAACCATGCTGACTTTGCCCGATTTTACCATGCACTTCCAAGTATTCTGAAATCTCATCCTTAATAATTGACTCTAAAATCTTACCAACGACCGAGGTCAGGCTAATCGGCCTGTAATTTCCCGTCTTTTGCCTCACTCCCTTCTTAAACAGGGGGTTACATTAGCGATTTTCCAGTCCTCTGAGACCCTCCCTGACTCTAGTGATTCCTGAGATATCACCACTAACGCCTCCACTATCTCTTCAGCTATCTCCTTCAGAACTCTGAGGTGTAATCCATCTGGTCCAAGTGATTTATCCACCTTCAGACTTTTCAGTTTTCCTAGCACCTTCTCCTTGGTAATGGCCACCATACTCACCTCTGCCCCCCGACTCCCTTGAACTTTGGGGATGTTACTCGTGTCTTCCACCATGAAGACTGACGGCAAGTACCTATTCTATTCCTCTGCCATTTCTTTGTTCCCCACTACTACTTCTCCAGCGTCATTTTCCAGCAACCCAATGTCCACTTTGCCTCTCTCTTACCCTTTATATATCTAAAAAAACTCTTGCAATCTTCTTTTATATTACTGACTAGTTTACCCTCATATTTAATCTTCTCCCTCCTTATTTCTTTTTTAGTTGTCCTCTGTTGGTCTTTGTAGGCTTCCCAATCCCCTGGTTTCCCACTGCTCTTCGCCGAATTGTATGCTTTCTCTTTAGCTTTTATGCTGTCCCTGACTTCCCTTGTCAGCCACGGTTGCCTCGTCCTCCCTTTAGTATGCTTCTTCTTCCTAGGGATGAATTTTTGCTGTGTCTCCAAAATTACTCCCAGAAACTCCGGCCATTGCTATTCCACTGTCTTTCCTGCTAGGCTCATTTCCCAGTCAATTCTGGCCAGCTCCTCCCTCATGCCTCTGTTGTTGCCTTTATTCAACTGTAATACCGTTACATCTGATTCCAGCTTTTTCCTCTCAAATTGTAGGGTAAATTCTATCATATTATGGTCACTTCCTCCTAAGGTTTCCTTCACCTTAAACTCCCATATCAAATCTGCCTCATTACACATCACTAAATCTAGAATTGCCTGTTCCCTAGTGGGCTCCACCACAAGCTGCTCCAAAAAGCTATCTCGTAGACATTCTACAAATTCCTTTTCTTGGGATCCACTACCAACCTGATTTTCCCAGTCTACCTGTATATTGAAATCCCCCATGATCACTGTAACCTTGCCTTTCTTACACATCTTTTCTATCTCCTGGTGTATCTTGTGCCCCACATCCTGACTACTGTTCGGAGGCCTGTACATAACTCCCATTATGGTTTTTTTACCTTTGCGGTTCCTCAACTCTACCCACACAGATTCTACATCATCTGACCCTACGTCATTTCTTGCTATTGATTTAATTTCATTTCTTACTAACAAAGCAACCCCACCCCCTCTGCCGACCTGCTTATCTTTTCAATAGGATGTATATCCTTGGATATTTAGCTCCCAGGCCTGATCCCCTTGCAGCCATGTCTCCGTGATGCCCACCACATCATACCTGCCAATTTCAATCTGTACCACAAGCTCATTTACCTTATTTCGTATACTGTGTGCATTCAGATACAACACCTTCAGTCCTGTATTTCCCGCCCCCTTTCTCATTGTCGTCCCTTTATCTGATGTGCTTGAAGTTAGATTCCTAGCCCTTTCCAAACACTCTGTCCTATTTTGTGTTCTGGAGACTTTAATACCCTCTCCTGGGCTCTCCTTTCTTTTCAGTTTTTTCATAATTTTCCATGAAGTTGAATCCACCCCCCCACACGCTAACCTGCTGCTTTGTTTCCCATTAGTCAGACTTCTTGGAGTTTTACCCCCCTCCCTCCCCCCAACTTTCTAGTTTAAAGTCCTGTTGACCACCCTATTTACCCTTTTCACTAGAACATTGCTCCCAGATCGGTTCAGGTGGAGACCGTCCCAACGGTATAGATCCCTCCTGTTCCAATACTGATGCCAGTGCTCCACGAAATGGAACCCCACTTTCCCGCACCACTCCTTTAGCCGCGTGTTTACTTCCCTTATTCTCGCGTCCCAATGCCAATTTGCACGATTCTTCCACCTGGCTTATCTAAAATAGTCCGTGATCAGGGAGAGTGTACATGGGGCTGTGGGAGGGGATTAAATGGGTGGGTAGAGTCAGTGATAGGGGTGGGTGTACATGGGGATGTGGGAGGGGAGTGAATGGGTGGGTAGAGTCAGTGATAGGGGTGGGTGTACATGGGGATGTGGGAGGGGATTAAATGGGTGGGTAGAGTCAGTGATAGGGGAGAGTGTACATGGGGCTGTGGGAGGGGAGTGAATGGGTGGGTAGAGTCAGTGATAGGGGAGAGTGTACATGGGGCTGTGAAAGGGGATTAAATGGGTGGGTAGAGTCAGTGATAGGGGAGAGTGTACATGGGGATGTGGGAGGGGAGTGAATGGGTGGGTAGAGTCAGTGATAGGGGAGAGTGTACATGGGGGTGTGGGAGGGGATTAAATGGGTGGGTAGAGTCAGTGATAGGGGAGGGTGTACATGGGGCTGTGGGAGGGGAGTGAATGGGTGGGTAGAGTCAGTGATAGGGGAGAGTGTACATGGGGCTGTGAAAGGGGATTAAATGGGTGGGTAGAGTCAGTGATAGGGGAGAGTGTACATGGGGATGTGGGAGGGGAGTGAATGGGTGGGTAGAGTCAGTGATAGGGGAGAGTGTACATGGGGGTGTGGGAGGGGATTAAATGGGTGGGTAGAGTCAGTGATAGGGGAGGGTGTACATGGGGCTGTGGGAGGGGATTAAATGGGTGGGTAGAGTCAGTGATAGGAGAGAGTGTACATGGGGCTGTGAGAGGGGATTAAATGGGTGGGTAGAGTCAGTGATAGGGGAGAGTGTACATGGGTCTGTGGGAGGGGAGTGAATGGGTGGGTAGAGTCAGTGAAAGGGGAGGGTGTACATGGGGCTGTGGGAGGGGAGTGAATGGGTGGGTAGAGTCAGTGAAAGGGGAGGGTGTACATGGGGCTATGGGAGGGGAGTGAATGGGTGGGTAGAGTCAGTGATAGGGGAGGGTATACATGCGACTGTGGGAGGGGATTAAATGGGTGGGTAGAGTCAGTGATAGGGGAGAGTGTACATGGGGCTGCGGGAGGGGAGTGAATGGGTGGGTAGAGTCAGTGATAGGGGGAGAGTGTACATGGGGCTGTGGGAGGGGATTAAATGGGTGGGTAGAGTCAGTGATAGGGGAGAGTGTACATGGGGCTGTTGGAGAGGATTAAATGGGTGGGTAGAGTCAGTGATAGGGGAGAGTGTACATGGGGCTGTGGGAGGGGATTAATTGGGTGGGTAGAGTCAGTGATAGGGGAGAGTGTACATGGGAATGTGGGAGGGGATTAAATGGGTGGGTAGAGTCAGTGATAGGGGAGAGTGTACATGGGGCTGTGGGAGGGGATTAAATGGGTGGGTAGAGTCAGTGATAGGGGGAGAGTGTACATGGGGCTGTGGGAGGGGGTTAAATGGGTGGGTAGAGTCAGTGATTGGGGAGAGTGTACATGGGGCTGTGGGAGGGGATTAAATCGGTGGGTAGAGTCAGTGATAGGGGTGGGTGTACATGGGGCTGTGGGAGGGGATTAAATCGGTGGGTAGAGTCAGTGATAGGGGAGGGTGTACATGGGGATGTGGGAGGGGATTAAATGGGTGGGTAGAGTCAGTGATAGGGGAGAGTGTACATGGGGATGTGGGAGGGGAGTGAATGGGTGGGTAGAGTCAGTGATAGGGGAGAGTGTACATGGGGATGTGGGAGGGGAGTGAATGGGTGGGTAGAGTCAGTGATAGGGGAGAGTGTACATGGGGATGTGGGAGGGGATTAAATGGGTGGGTAGAGTCAGTGATAGGGGAGAGTACATGGGGCTGTGGGAGGGGATTAAATGGATGGGTAGAGTCAGTGACGGGGAGAGTGTACATGGGGCTGTGGGAGGGGATTAAATGGGTGGGTAGAGTCAGTGATAGGGGAGAGTGTACATGGGGGTGTGGGAGGGGATTAAATGGGTGGGTAGAGTCAGTGATAGGGGAGAGTGTACATGGGGGTGTGGGAGGGGATTAAATGGGTGGGTAGAGTCAGTGATGGGGGAGAGTGTACATGGGGGTGTGGGAGGGGATTAAATGGGTGGGTAGAGTCAGTGATAGGGGAGAGTGTACATGGGGATGTGGGAGGGGAGTGAATGGGTGGGTAGAGTCAGTGATGGGGAGAGTGTACATGGGGCTGTGGGAGGGGATTAAATGGGTGGGTAGAGTCAGTGATGGGGAGAGTGTACATGGGGCTGCAGGTAGAAAGTAACCATTTTTGAGTGATCAGTTGGAATTCCAGTCTAACCAGCAGCTGAATTTCAGACCATGAGGTGAAAGAGTAAATTCAACCTAACTAAGGGGGAGCTTGCCAGTAAAATGTTGATTCATTTCCAGGACAGTTTGAGTGCAGCCTGCTTTCTGCAGCAGCTGATCAGCTCGATGTTAACTGCCTGCAGACAGCAGTCATGTTAACTCAAGCTGAGGTCTTGAAATAGTTTCCTGACTGTATCCAGGCAGTTCAATCCATTAAAGCCTGTTGCAGTTTTACTGGAAACACCCAGGATTGTTACTGGCAATTCTCACTTCCTGAGCCCTGGAACCAGTTCCAACAGCAAGTGTCTGTCTGTCTGTAAGTTAGGTTCCCTGGGTAATGCCCATTCTTGCGGTACAGGGTCCCTCGTGTCGATGCTTACCCAGTGTCGATCTACACTCTGGGATCTTATCCAAGGATAGACTCCGGCTGGGAGAATCTGTGACTTGAGATTCCCTTTGAATCTATCAAACCTGTTTTTCTGAAACTCTAAAATTTTCTGATGATCTTTCGAATAGGAATCATTTCTCCGGTCTGGGTTGTGAAATCAGGCTAGCCGCTCCCCTGTGGGACGAAGGTTATTCCAGGAGAGAGAGCAGGGTCGGTCTATCCTGTTGGCCTCAGTGCGGGGTGTGTCAGTGGACTCTGTACACACTGGCTGTCTGCCCGCTCCACACACACAGCTCAGTCTGGGCTGGGGGTTAGACTCTGACATTTAGCTGTTGCTGCACAGCGCTCAGTGTTGTTCAGGACAGCCGAGGCTGGTAGGATGGGTTCTGCTGCTTTATTGGAGTGAAGGGGAGTGCTGTACTTCAGCAGAACAGGCAGTTTATTGGTCTCTGACTCGTGGCAAATGAAGGCGAGAGGCCAGGTTCCGGGTGACCTCACTGGCTCCTGCGTCAGAATGACAAAGCAGTCAGGCTGAGCTCGGATTCAGATGTAGAGGGTGAAGGTGTGGAGAGAATATAGGGACACAGACAGACTGGGGTATCTGTACCCTCCCCAGCTCCCCCCCACAGACAGACTGGGGTATCTGTACCCTCCCCAGCTCCCCCCCACAGACAGACTGGGGTATCTGTACCCTCCCCAGCTCCCCCCCACAGACAGACTGGGGTATCTGTACCCTCCCCAGCTCCCCCCCACAGACAGACTGGGGTATCTGTACCCTCCCCAGCTCCCCCCCACAGACAGACTGGGGTATCTGTACCCTCCCCAGCTCCCCCCCACAGACAGACTGGGGTATCTGTACCCTCCCCAGCTCCCCCCCACAGACAGACTGGGGTATCTGTACCCTCCCCAGCTCCCCCCCACAGACAGACTGGGGTATCTGTACCCTCCCCAGCTCCCCCCCACAGACAGACTGGGGTATCTGTACCCTCCCCAGCTCCCCCCCACAGACAGACTGGGGTATCTGTACCCTCCCCAGCTCCCCCCCACAGACAGACTGGGGTATCTGTACCCTCCCCAGCTCCCCCCCACAGACAGACTGGGGTATCTGTACCCTCCCCAGCTCCCCCCCACAGACAGACTGGGGTATCTGTACCCTCCCCAGCTCCCCCCCACAGACAGACTGGGGTATCTGTACCCTCCCCAGCTCCCCCCCACAGACAGACTGGGGTATCTGTACCCTCCCCAGCTCCCCCCCACAGACAGACTGGGGTATCTGTACCCTCCCCAGCTCCCCCCCACAGACAGACTGGGGTATCTGTACCCTCCCCAGCTCCCCCCCACAGACAGACTGGGGTATCTGTACCCTCCCCAGCTCCCCCCCACAGACAGACTGGGGTATCTGTACCCTCCCCAGCTCCCCCCCACAGACAGACTGGGGTATCTGTACCCTCCCCAGCTCCCCCCCACAGACAGACTGGGGTATCTGTACCCTCCCCAGCTCCCCCCCACAGACAGACTGGGGTATCTGTACCCTCCCCAGCTCCCCCCCACAGACAGACTGGGGTATCTGTACCCTCCCCAGCTCCCCCCCACAGACAGACTGGGGTATCTGTACCCTCCCCAGCTCCCCCCCACAGACAGACTGGGGTATCTGTACCCTCCCCAGCTCCCCCCCACAGACAGACTGGGGTATCTGTACCCTCCCCAGCTCCCCCCCACAGACAGACTGGGGTATCTGTACCCTCCCCAGCTCCCCCCCACAGACAGACTGGGGTATCTGTACCCTCCCCAGCTCCCCCCCACAGACAGACTGGGGTATCTGTACCCTCCCCAGCTCCCCCCCACAGACAGACTGGGGTATCTGTACCCTCCCCAGCTCCCCCCCACAGACAGACTGGGGTATCTGTACCCTCCCCAGCTCCCCCCCACAGACAGACTGGGGTATCTGTACCCTCCCCAGCTCCCCCCCACAGACAGACTGGGGTATCTGTACCCTCCCCAGCTCCCCCCCACAGACAGACTGGGGTATCTGTACCCTCCCCAGCTCCCCCCCACAGACAGACTGGGGTATCTGTACCCTCCCCAGCTCCCCCCCACAGACAGACTGGGGTATCTGTACCCTCCCCAGCTCCCCCCCACAGACAGACTGGGGTATCTGTACCCTCCCCAGCTCCCCCCCACAGACAGACTGGGGTATCTGTACCCTCCCCAGCTCCCCCCCACAGACAGACTGGGGTATCTGTACCCTCCCCAGCTCCCCCCCACAGACAGACTGGGGTATCTGTACCCTCCCCAGCTCCCCCCCACAGACAGACTGGGGTATCTGTACCCTCCCCAGCTCCCCCCCACAGACAGACTGGGGTATCTGTACCCTCCCCAGCTCCCCCCCACAGACAGACTGGGGTATCTGTACCCTCCCCAGCTCCCCCCCACAGACAGACTGGGGTATCTGTACCCTCCCCAGCTCCCCCCCACAGACAGACTGGGGTATCTGTACCCTCCCCAGCTCCCCCCCACAGACAGACTGGGGTATCTGTACCCTCCCCAGCTCCCCCCCACAGACAGACTGGGGTATCTGTACCCTCCCCAGCTCCCCCCCACAGACAGACTGGGGTATCTGTACCCTCCCCAGCTCCCCCCCACAGACAGACTGGGGTATCTGTACCCTCCCCAGCTCCCCCCCACAGACAGACTGGGGTATCTGTACCCTCCCCAGCTCCCCCCCACAGACAGACTGGGGTATCTGTACCCTCCCCAGCTCCCCCCCACAGACAGACTGGGGTATCTGTACCCTCCCCAGCTCCCCCCCACAGACAGACTGGGGTATCTGTACCCTCCCCAGCTCCCCCCCACAGACAGACTGGGGTATCTGTACCCTCCCCAGCTCCCCCCCACAGACAGACTGGGGTATCTGTACCCTCCCCAGCTCCCCCCCACAGACAGACTGGGGTATCTGTACCCTCCCCAGCTCCCCCCCACAGACAGACTGGGGTATCTGTACCCTCCCCAGCTCCCCCCCACAGACAGACTGGGGTATCTGTACCCTCCCCAGCTCCCCCCCACAGACAGACTGGGGTATCTGTACCCTCCCCAGCTCCCCCCCACAGACAGACTGGGGTATCTGTACCCTCCCCAGCTCCCCCCCACAGACAGACTGGGGTATCTGTACCCTCCCCAGCTCCCCCCCACAGACAGACTGGGGTATCTGTACCCTCCCCAGCTCCCCCCCACAGACAGACTGGGGTATCTGTACCCTCCCCAGCTCCCCCCCACAGACAGACTGGGGTATCTGTACCCTCCCCAGCTCCCCCCCACAGACAGACTGGGGTATCTGTACCCTCCCCAGCTCCCCCCCACAGACAGACTGGGGTATCTGTACCCTCCCCAGCTCCCCCCCACAGACAGACTGGGGTATCTGTACCCTCCCCAGCTCCCCCCCACAGACAGACTGGGGTATCTGTACCCTCCCCAGCTCCCCCCCACAGACAGACTGGGGTATCTGTACCCTCCCCAGCTCCCCCCCACAGACAGACTGGGGTATCTGTACCCTCCCCAGCTCCCCCCCACAGACAGACTGGGGTATCTGTACCCTCCCCAGCTCCCCCCCACAGACAGACTGGGGTATCTGTACCCTCCCCAGCTCCCCCCCACAGACAGACTGGGGTATCTGTACCCTCCCCAGCTCCCCCCCACAGACAGACTGGGGTATCTGTACCCTCCCCAGCTCCCCCCCACAGACAGACTGGGGTATCTGTACCCTCCCCAGCTCCCCCCCACAGACAGACTGGGGTATCTGTACCCTCCCCAGCTCCCCCCCACAGACAGACTGGGGTATCTGTACCCTCCCCAGCTCCCCCCCACAGACAGACTGGGGTATCTGTACCCTCCCCAGCTCCCCCCCACAGACAGACTGGGGTATCTGTACCCTCCCCAGCTCCCCCCCACAGACAGACTGGGGTATCTGTACCCTCCCCAGCTCCCCCCCACAGACAGACTGGGGTATCTGTACCCTCCCCAGCTCCCCCCCACAGACAGACTGGGGTATCTGTACCCTCCCCAGCTCCCCCCCACAGACAGACTGGGGTATCTGTACCCTCCCCAGCTCCCCCCCACAGACAGACTGGGGTATCTGTACCCTCCCCAGCTCCCCCCCACAGACAGACTGGGGTATCTGTACCCTCCCCAGCTCCCCCCCACAGACAGACTGGGGTATCTGTACCCTCCCCAGCTCCCCCCCACAGACAGACTGGGGTATCTGTACCCTCCCCAGCTCCCCCCCACAGACAGACTGGGGTATCTGTACCCTCCCCAGCTCCCCCCCACAGACAGACTGGGGTATCTGTACCCTCCCCAGCTCCCCCCCACAGACAGACTGGGGTATCTGTACCCTCCCCAGCTCCCCCCCACAGACAGACTGGGGTATCTGTACCCTCCCCGCTCCCCCCCACAGACAGACTGGGGTATCTGTACCCTCCCCCGCTCCCCCCCACAGACAGACTGGGGTATCTGTACCCTCCCCGCTCCCCCCCACAGACAGACTGGGGTATCTGTACCCTCCCCAGCTCCCCCCCACAGACAGACTGGGGTATCTGTACCCTCCCCAGCTCCCCCCCACAGACAGACTGGGGTATCTGTACCCTCCCCAGCTCCCCCCCACAGACAGACTGGGGTATCTGTACCCTCCCCAGCTCCCCCCCACAGACAGACTGGGGTATCTGTACCCTCCCCAGCTCCCCCCCACAGACAGACTGGGGTATCTGTACCCTCCCCAGCTCCCCCCCACAGACAGACTGGGGTATCTGTACCCTCCCCAGCTCCCCCCCACAGACAGACTGGGGTATCTGTACCCTCCCCAGCTCCCCCCCACAGACAGACTGGGGTATCTGTACCCTCCCCAGCTCCCCCCCACAGACAGACTGGGGTATCTGTACCCTCCCCAGCTCCCCCCCACAGACAGACTGGGGTATCTGTACCCTCCCCAGCTCCCCCCCACAGACAGACTGGGGTATCTGTACCCTCCCCAGCTCCCCCCCACAGACAGACTGGGGTATCTGTACCCTCCCCAGCTCCCCCCCACAGACAGACTGGGGTATCTGTACCCTCCCCAGCTCCCCCCCACAGACAGACTGGGGTATCTGTACCCTCCCCAGCTCCCCCCCACAGACAGACTGGGGTATCTGTACCCTCCCCAGCTCCCCCCCACAGACAGACTGGGGTATCTGTACCCTCCCCAGCTCCCCCCCACAGACAGACTGGGGTATCTGTACCCTCCCCAGCTCCCCCCCACAGACAGACTGGGGTATCTGTACCCTCCCCAGCTCCCCCCCACAGACAGACTGGGGTATCTGTACCCTCCCCAGCTCCCCCCCACAGACAGACTGGGGTATCTGTACCCTCCCCAGCTCCCCCCCACAGACAGACTGGGGTATCTGTACCCTCCCCAGCTCCCCCCCACAGACAGACTGGGGTATCTGTACCCTCCCCAGCTCCCCCCCACAGACAGACTGGGGTATCTGTACCCTCCCCAGCTCCCCCCCACAGATACCCCACAAACAGCCCCGCTGCTCTGTAACTTATCCATTGAATAGCTAATCCCGTCAATCCATATCCCAAACTCGGATAGCAGATTGAAACACCAGCGTGTGATCAAATCATTTTATTGATGTTAGCACAAGGCAAACACTTGGAATATAACACATGAAAAATAGAAAAAATAAATATTTCTATAAATAAATTAAACCGTTTTCATGGAAAACTGATGTTAATATTAGACCACTGGACACGATGAAGAGCAGGGTACATATCTTTGAAAAATAAACTTTGACAATAAATAATTGGATATATTACAGTAACACCATATTGCAACATACAGTTGGTCAAATTAAACCGATCTGGTGAAGACTCGAGCACCATAACTCCAGCTGCAGGTTAATAAGGGGAGGAATCAGAGCTTCAGGATTCTCTCCCCCCACCCCACACCCCAGAGAGAGAGGGGGGAGACAGCCCTGTGCCCTCCCAGACAGACCCCCCCCAGCCCAGAGGCGGGGGAGACAGCCCTTTGCCCTCCCAGACAGCACCCCCCCACCCCAGAGAGAGGGGGGACAGCCCTGTGCCCTCCCGGACAGACCCCCCCAGCCCAGAGAGAGGGGGGGACAGCCCTGTGCCCCTCCCAGACAGACCCCCCCAGCCCAGAGAGAGGGGGGGGGGAGACAGCCCTGTGCCCTCCCGGACAGACCCCCCCAGCCCAGAGAGAGGGGGGGACAGCCCTGTGCCCTCCCGGACAGACCCCCCCCAGCCCAGAGAGAGGGGGGGACAGCCCTGTGCCCTCCCGGACAGACCCCCCCCAGCCCAGAGAGAGGTGGGGGGGGGGACAGCCCTGTGCCCTCCCCGGACAGACCCCCCCAGCCCAGAGAGAGGGGGGGGGGACAGCCCTGTGCCCTCCCGGACAGACCCCCCCCAGCCCAGAGAGAGGGGGGGGACAGCCCTGTGCCCTCCCGGACAGACCCCCCCAGCCCAGAGAGAGGTGGGGGGGGGGACAGCCCTGTGCCCTCCCAGACAGACCCCCCCAGCCCAGAGAGAGGGGGGGGGACAGCCCTGTGCCCTCCCAGACAGACCCCCCCCAGCCCAGAGAGAGAGGGGGGGGGACAGCCCTGTGCCCTCCCAGACAGACCCCCCAGCCCAGAGAGAGAGGGGGGGGACAGCCCTGTGCCCTCCCAGACAGACCCCCCCAGCCCAGAGAGAGAGGGGTGGGGGGGGGGACAGCCCTGTGCCCTCCCGGACAGACCCCCCCACCCCAGAGAGAGGGGGGGACAGCCCTGTGCCCTCCCGGACAGACGCCCCACCCCAGAGAGAGAGGGGGGGGAGACAGCCCTGTGCCCTCCCGGACAGACCCCCCCACCCCAGAGAGAGGGGGGGGACAGCCCTGTGCCCTCCCAGACAGACCCCCCCCACCCCAGAGAGAGGGGGGGGGGGGACAGCCCTGTGCCCTCCCGGACAGACCCCCCCCAGCCCAGAGAGAGG
>NW_027598439.1:32500-44673 GCF_964194155.1 Cetorhinus maximus | reverse complement strand
GAGAATAACACAGGGTCAGAGAGAGATAGAGAGAGAATAACACAGGGTCAGAGAGAGATAGAGAGAGAGAGAGAGAGAATAACACAGGGTCACAGAGAGAGAGAGAGAGAGAATAACACAGGGTCACAGAGAGATAGAGAGAGAGAGAGAGAATAACACAGGGTCACAGAGAGATAGAGAGAGAGAGAGAGAATAACACAGGGTCAGAGAGAGATAGAGAGAGAGAGAGAGAGAATAACACAGGGTCAGAGAGAGATAGAGAGCGATAGAGAGAGAATAACACAGGCCAGAGAGTGCGAGAGAGAGAGAATAACACAGGGTCAGAGAGAGATAGAGAGAGAGAGAGAGAGAGAATAACCCAGGGTCAGAGAGAGATAGAGAGCGATAGAGAGAGAATAACACAGGCCAGAGAGTGCGAGAGAGAGAGAATAACACAGGGTCAGAGAGAGATAGAGAGAGAGAGAGAGAGAATAACCCAGGGTCAGAGAGAGATAGAGAGAGAGAGAGAGAGAATAACACAGGGTCAGAGAGATAGAGAGAGAGAGAGAGAGAATAACCCAGGGTCAGAGAGAGATAGAGAGAGAGAGAGAGAGAATAACACAGGGTCAGAGAGAGATAGAGAGAGAGAGAGAGAATAACACAGGGTCAGAGAGAGATAGAGAGAGAGAGAGAGAGAATAACACAGGGTCAGAGAGAGATAGAGAGAGAGAGAGAGAATTACACTGGGTCAGAGAGAGATAGAGAGAGAGTGAATAACACAGGGTCAGAAAGAGAGAGAGAGAGAGAGAATAACACAGGGTCAGAGAGTGATAGAGAGAGAATAACACGGGGTCAGAGAGAGATAGAGAGCGATAGAGAGAGAAATACACAGGTTCAGAGAGAGCGATAGAGAGAGAATAACACAGGGCCAGAGAGAGCGAGAGAGAGAGAATAACACAGGGTCAGAGTGTGATAGAGGGCGATAGAGAGAGAATAACACAGGGTCAGAGAGAGATAGAGAGAGAATAACACAGGGTCAGAGTGAGAGAGAGCGAGAGAGAGAGAATAACACAGGGTCAGAGAGAGATACAGAGAGAGAGAGAGAGAATAACATAGGGTCAGAGAGAGATAGAGAGAGAGCGAGAGCGAATAACACAGGGTCAGAGTGAGAGAGAGCGAGAGCGAGCGAGAATATCACAGGGTCAGAGAGAGAGAGAATAACACAGGGTCAGAGTGAGAGAGAGCGAGAGCGAGCGAGAATATCACAGGGTCAGAGAGAGAGAGAATAACACAGGGTCAAAGAGAGAGAGAGAGAGAGAGAGAGAATAGGACAGGGTCAGAGAGTGATAGAGAGAGAGCGAGCGAGAATAACACAGGGTCAGAGAGAGAATAACACAGGGTCAAAGAGAGAGAGAGAGAGAGAATAACACAGGGTCAGAGAGTGATAGAGAGAGAGCGAGCAAGAATAACACAGGGTCAGAGAGAGAGAGAATAACAGAGGGTCAAAGAGAGAGAGAGAGAGAGAGAGAGAGAGAGAGAATAACACAGGGTCAGAGAGAGAGAGAGAGAGAGAGAATAACACAGGGTCAGAGAGAGAGAGAGAGAGAGTGAGAATAACACAGGGTCAAAGAGAGAGAGAGAGAGAGAATAACACAGGGTCAAAGGGAGAGAGAGAGAGAGAGAGAATAACACAGGGTCAGAGAGAGAGAGAGAGAGAGAGAATAACACAGGGTCAGAGAGAGAGAGAGAGAGAGAGAGAATAACACAGGGTCAGAGAGAGAGAGAGAGAGAATAACACAGGGTCAGAGAGAGAGAGAGAGAGAGAGATTAACGCAGCGTCAGAGAGAGGTAGAGAGAGAGAGAGAGAGAATAACACAGTGTCAGAGAGAGAGAGAGAGAGAGAGATTAACACAGGGTCAGAGAGAGATAGAGAGAGAGAGAGAGAATAACACAGGGTCAGAGAGAGAGAGAGCGAGAGAGAATAACACAGGGTCAGAGAGAGATAGAGAGAGAGAGAGAGTGAATAACACAGGGTCAGAGAGAGAGAGAGCGAGAGAGAATAACACAGGGTCAGAGAGAGATAGAGAGAGAGAGAGAGTGAATAACACAGGGTCAGAGAGAGATAGAGAGCGATAGAGAGAGAATAACACAGGGCCAGAGAGAGATAGAGAGAGAGAGAGAGTGAATAACACAGGGTCAGAGAGAGATAGAGAGCGATAGAGAGAGAATAACACAGGGCCAGAGAGAGCGAGAGAGAGTGAATAACACAGCGTCAGAGAGAGATAGAGAGAGAGAGAATAACACCTGGTCAGAGAGAGAGAGAGAGAGAGAAAGAATAACACAGGGTCAGAGAGAGAGAGAATAACACAGGGTGAAAGAGAGAGAGAGAGAGAGAGAGAGAATAACACAGGGTCAGAGAGTGATAGAGAGAGAGCGAGCGAGAATAACACAGGGTCAGAGAGAGAGAGAATAACACAGGGTCAAAGAGAGAGAGAGAGAGAGAGAGAGAATAACACAGGGTCAGAGAGTGATAGAGAGAGAGAGAGCGAGAATAACACAGGGTCAGAGAGAGAATAACACAGGGTCAAAGAGAGAGAGAGAGAGAGAATAACACAGGGTCAGTGAGTGATAGAGAGAGAATAACACAGGGTCAGAGAGTGATAGAGAGAGAATAACACAGGGCCAGAGAGAGCGAGAGAGAGTGAATAACACAGCGTCAGAGAGAGATAGAGAGAGAGAGAATAACACAGGGTCAGAGAGAGAGAGAGAGAGAGAAAGAATAACACAGGGTCAGAGAGAGAGAGAATAACACAGGGTGAAAGAGAGAGAGAGAGAGAGAGAGAGAATAACACAGGGTCAGAGAGTGATAGAGAGAGAGCGAGCGAGAATAACACAGGGTCAGAGAGAGAGAGAATAACACAGGGTCAAAGAGAGAGAGAGAGAGAGAGAGAGAATAACACAGGGTCAGAGAGTGATAGAGAGAGAGAGAGCGAGAATAACAC
This sequence comes from Cetorhinus maximus, assembly GCF_964194155.1. Taxonomy (NCBI): domain Eukaryota; kingdom Metazoa; phylum Chordata; class Chondrichthyes; order Lamniformes; family Cetorhinidae; genus Cetorhinus; species Cetorhinus maximus. The sequence goes on along the minus strand of NW_027598439.1, from coordinate 41,692 downwards.
AGGGTCAGAGAGAGAATAACACAGGGTCAAAGAGAGAGAGAGAGAGAGAATAACACAGGGTCAGTGAGTGATAGAGAGAGAATAACACAGGGTCAGAGAGTGATAGAGAGAGAATAACACAGGGTCAGAGAGTGATAGAGAGAGAGAGAGAGAGAATAACACAGGGTCAAAGGGAGAGAGAGAGAGAGAATAACACAGGGTCAGAGAGAGATAGAGAGAGATAGAGAATAACACATGGTCAGAGTGAGAGAGAGCGAGAGAGAGAGAATAACACAGGGTCAGAGAGAGATAGAGAGAGAGAGAGAGAATAACACAGGGTCAGAGAGAGGTAGAGAGAGTGAGAGAGAGAATAACACAGTGTCAGAGAGAGAGAGAGAGAGAGAGAATAACACAGGGTCAGAGAGAGAGAGAGCGAGAGAGAATAACACAGGGTCAGAGAGAGAGAGAGCGAGAGAGAATAACACAGGGTCAGAGAGAGATAGAGAGAGAGAGAGAGAATAACACAGGGTCAGAGAGAGAGAGAGCGAGAGAGAATAACACAGGGTCAGAGAGAGATAGAGAGAGAGAGAGAGAGTAACACAGGGTCAGAGAGTGATAGAGAGAGAATAACACAGGGTCAGAGAGAGAGAGAGCGAGAGAGAATAACACAGGGTCAGAGAGAGATAGAAAGAGAATAACACAGGGTCAGAGAGTGATAGAGAGAGAATAACACAGGGTCAGAGAGTGATAGAGAGAGAGAGAGAGAGAATAACACAGGGTCAAAGGGAGAGAGAGAGAGAGAGAGAGAGAATAACACAGGGTCAGAGAGAGATAGAGAGAGATAGAGAATAACACAGGGTCAGAGTGAGAGAGAGCGACATGGAGAGAATAACACAGGGTCAGAGAGAGATAGAGAGAGAGAGAGAGAATAACACAGGGTCAGAGAGAGGTAGAGAGAGAGAGAGAGAGAATAACACAGTGTCAGAGAGAGAGAGAGAGAGAGAGAATAACACAGGGTCAGAGAGAGAGAGAGAGAGAGAGAATAACACAGGGTCAAAGGGAGAGAGAGAGAGAGAGAGAGAGAGAATAACACAGGGTCAAAGAGAGAGAGAGAGAATAACACAGGGTCAGAGAGTGATAGAGAGAGAATAACACAGGGTCAGAGAGTGATAGATAGAGAATAACACAGGGTCAGAGAGTGATAAGAGAGAATAACACAGGGTCAGAGAGAGATAAAGAGCGAAAGAGAGAGAATAACACAGGGCCAGAGAGAGCGAGAGAGAGAGAATAACACAGGGTCAGAGAGAGTTAGAGAGAGAGAGAGAGTGAATAACACAGCGTCAGAGAGACACACAGAGAGAGAGAATAACACAGGGACACAGAGAGATAGAGAGAGAGAGAGAGAATAACACAGGGTCAGAGAGAGATAGAGAGAGAATAACACAGGGTCAGAGAGAGATAGAGAGCGAAGGAGAGAGAATAACACAGGGCCAGAGAGAGTGAGAGAGAGAGAATAACACAGGGTCAGAGAGAGATAGAGAGAGAGAGAGTGAATAACACAGCGTCAGAGAGAGATAGAGAGAGAGAGAATAACACAGGGTCACAGAGAGATAGAGAGAGAGAGAGAGAATAACACAGGGTCAGAGATTGATAGAGAGTGAATAACACAGGGTCAGCGAGGGATAGAGAGCGATAGAGAGAGAATAACACAGGGCCAGAGAGTGCGAGAGAGAGAGAATAACACAGGGTCAGAGAGAGATAGAGAGAGAGAGAGAGAGAATAACCCAGGGTCAGAGAGAGATAGAGAGAGAGAGAGAGAGAATAACACAGGGTCAGAGAGAGAGAGAGAGAGAGCAAGCGAGAATATCACAGGGTCAGAGAGAGAGATAATAACACAGGGTCAGAGAGAGAGAGAGAGAGAGAATAACACAGGGTCAGAGAGAGAGAGAGAGAGAGAGAGAGAATAACACAGGGTCAGAGAGAGAGAGAGAGAGATAGAGAGAGAATAACACAGTGTCAGAGCGAGAGAGAGAGAGAGAGAATAACAGAGTGTCAGAGAGAGAGAGAGAGAGAGAATAACACAGTGTCTGAGCGAGAGAGAGAGAGAGAGAATAACACAGTGTCAGAGAGAGAGAGAGAGAGAGAATAACACAGTGTCAGAGAGAGAGAGAGAGAGAGAGAGAATAACACAGGGTCACAGAGAGAGAGAGAGAGAGAGAATAACACAGGGTCACAGAGAGATAGAGAGAGAGAGAGAATATCACAGGGTCAGAGAGAGAGATAATAACACAGGGTCAGAGAGAGAGAGAGAGAGAGAATAACACAGGGTCAGAGAGAGAGAGAGAGAGAGAGAGAGAATAACACAGGGTCAGAGAGAGAGAGAGAGAGATAGAGAGAGAATAACACAGTGTCAGAGCGAGAGAGAGAGAGAGAGAATAACAGAGTGTCAGAGAGAGAGAGAGAGAGAGAATAACACAGTGTCTGAGCGAGAGAGAGAGAGAGAGAATAACACAGTGTCAGAGAGAGAGAGAGAGAGAGAGAATAACACAGTGTCAGAGAGAGAGAGAGAGAGAGAGAGAATAACACAGGGTCACAGAGAGAGAGAGAGAGAGAGAATAACACAGGGTCACAGAGAGATAGAGAGAGAGAGAGAGAATATCACAGGGTCAGAGAGAGATAGAGAGAGAGAGAGAGAATAACACAGGGTCAGAGTGAGAGAGAGAGAGAGCGAGCGAGAATATCACAGGGTCAGAGAGAGAGATAATAACACAGGGTCAAAGAGAGAGAGAGAGAGAGAGAATAACACAGGGTCAGAGTGAGAGAGAGAGAGAGAGAATAACACAGGGTCAGAGAGAGAGAGAGAGAGAGATAGAGAGAGAATAACACAGTGTCAGAGCGAGAGAGAGAGAGAGGGAGAGAATAAAACAGTGTCAGAGAGAGAGAGAGAGAGAATAACACAGTGTCAGAGAGAGAGAGTGAGAGAGAGAGAGAATAACACAGGGTCAGAGAGAGAGAGAGAGAGAGAGAGAGAATAACACAGTGTCAGAGCGAGAGAGAGAGAGAGAATAAAACAGTGTCAGAGAGAGAGAGAGAGAGAGAGAGAATAACACAGGGTCAGAGTGAGAGAGAGCGAGAGCGAGCGAGAATATCACAGGGTCAGAGAGAGAGAGAATAACACAGGGTCAAAGAGAGAGAGAGAGAGAGAGAGAATAACACAGGGTCAGAGAGTGATAGAGAGAGACTTAGCGAGAATAACACAGGGTCAGAGAGATAATAACACAGGGTCAAAGAGAGAGAGAGAGAGAGAGAGAGAATAACACAGGGTCAGAGAGTGATAGAGAGAGAGCGAGCGAGAATAACACAGGGTCAGAGAGAGAGAGAATAACAGAGGGTCAAAGAGAGAGAGAGAATAACACAGGGTCAAGAGAGAGAGAGAGAGAGAGAGAGAATAACACAGGGTCAGAGAGAGAGAGAGAGAGAGAGAGAATAACACAGGGTCAGAGAGAGAGAGAGAGAGAGAGATAGAATAACACAGGGTCAAAGGGAGAGAGAGAGAGAGAGAGAATAACACAGGGTCAGAGAGAGAGAGAGAGAGAGAGAGAGAATAACACAGGGTCAAAGGGAGAGAGAGAGAGAGAGAGAGAATAACACAGGGGCAGAGAGAGAGAGAGAGAGAGAGAGAATAGCACAGGGTCAGAGAGAGAGAGAGAGAGAGAGAATAACACAGGGTCAGAGAGAGAGAGAGAGAGAGAGAGAATAACACAGGGTCAGAGAGAGAGAGAGAGAGAGAATAACACAGGGTCAAAGGGAGAGAGAGAGAGAGAGAGAGAATAACACAGGGTCAGAGAGAGATAGAGAGAGAGAGAGAATAACACAGGGTCAGAGAGAGATAGAGAGCGATAGAGAGCGAATAACAAAGGGCCAGAGAGAGCGAGAGAGATAGAATAACACAGGGTCAGAGAGAGATAGAGAGAGAGAGAGAGAGAGAGTGAATAACACAGCGTCAGAGAGAGATAGAGAGAGAGAGAATGACACAGGGTCACAGAGAGATAGATAGAGAGAGAGAAAATAACACAGGTTCAGAGAGTGATTGAGAGAGAATAACACAGGGTCAGAGAGAGAGAGAGAGAGAGAGATAGAATAACACAGGGTCAGAGTGAGAGAGAGCGAGAGAGAGAGAATAACACAGGGTCAGAGAGAGAGAGAGAGCGAGAGAGAGAGAATAACACAGGGTCAGAGAGAGAGAGAGAGAGAGAATAACACAGGGTCAGAGAGAGAGAGAGAGAGAGAGAGAGAGAATAACACAGGGTCAGAGAGAGATAGAGAGAGAATAACACAGGGTCAGAGAGAGATAGAGAGAGAGAGAGAGAGAATAACACAGGGTCACACAGAGAGATAGAGAGAGAGAGAGAGAATAACACAGGGTCACAGAGAGATAGAGAGAGAGAGAGAGAATAACACAGGGTCAGAGAGAGATAGAGAGAGAGAGAGAGAGAATAACACAGGGTCAGAGAGAGATAGAGAGCGATAGAGAGAGAATAACACAGGCCAGAGAGTGCGAGAGAGAGAGAATAACACAGGGTCAGAGAGAGATAGAGAGAGAGAGAGAGAGAATAACCCAGGGTCAGAGAGAGATAGAGAGCGATAGAGAGAGAATAACACAGGCCAGAGAGTGCGAGAGAGAGAGAATAACACAGGGTCAGAGAGAGATAGAGAGAGAGAGAGAGAGAATAACCCAGGGTCAGAGAGAGATAGAGAGAGAGAGAGAGAGAATAACACAGGGTCAGAGAGAGATAGAGAGAGAGAGAGAGAGAATAACACAGGGTCAGAGAGAGATAGAGAGAGAGAGAGAGAATTACACTGGGTCAGAGAGAGATAGAGAGAGAGTGAATAACACAGGGTCAGAAAGAGAGAGAGAGAGAGAGAATAACACAGGGTCAGAGAGTGATAGAGAGAGAATAACACGGGGTCAGAGAGAGATAGAGAGCGATAGAGAGAGAAATACACAGGTTCAGAGAGAGCGATAGAGAGAGAATAACACAGGGCCAGAGAGAGCGAGAGAGAGAGAATAACACAGGGTCAGAGAGAGATAGAGAGCGATAGAGAGAGAATAACACAGGGCCAGAGAGAGCGAGAGAGAGAGAATAACACAGGGTCAGAGAGAGATAGAGAGCGATAGAGAGAGAATAACACAGGGTCAGAGAGAGAGAGCGAGAGAGAGAATAACACAGGGTCAGAGTGTGATAGAGGGCGATAGAGAGAGAATAACACAGGGTCAGAGAGAGATAGAGAGAGAATAACACAGGGTCAGAGTGAGAGAGAGCGAGAGAGAGAGAATAACACAGGGTCAGAGAGAGATACAGAGAGAGAGAGAGAGAATAACATAGGGTCAGAGAGAGATAGAGAGAGAGCGAGAGCGAATAACACAGGGTCAGAGTGAGAGAGAGCGAGAGCGAGCGAGAATATCACAGGGTCAGAGAGAGAGAGAATAACACAGGGTCAGAGTGAGAGAGAGCGAGAGCGAGCGAGAATATCACAGGGTCAGAGAGAGAGAGAATAACACAGGTTCAAAGAGAGAGAGAGAGAGAGAATAACACAGGGTCAGAGAGTGATAGAGAGAGAGCGAGCGAGAATAACACAGGGTCAGAGAGAGAATAACACAGGGTCAAAGAGAGAGAGAGAGAGAGAATAACACAGGGTCAGAGAGTGATAGAGAGAGAGCGAGCAAGAATAACACAGGGTCAGAGAGAGAGAGAATAACAGAGGGTCAAAGAGAGAGAGAGAGAGAGAGAGAGAGAGAGAGAATAACACAGGGTCAGAGAGAGAGAGAGAGAGAGAATAACACAGGGTCAGAGAGAGAGAGAGAGAGAGTGAGAATAACACAGGGTCAGAGAGAGAGAGAGAGAGAGAATAACACAGGGTCAAAGGGAGAGAGAGAGAGAGAGAGAATAACACAGGGTCAGAGAGAGAGAGAGAGAGAGAGAATAACACAGGGTCAGAGAGAGAGAGAGAGAGAGAGAGAATAACACAGGGTCAGAGAGAGAGAGAGAGAGAATAACACAGGGTCAGAGAGAGAGAGAGAGAGAGAGATTAACGCAGCGTCAGAGAGAGGTAGAGAGAGAGAGAGAGAATAACACAGGGTCAGAGAGAGAGAGAGCGAGAGAGAATAACACAGGGTCAGAGAGAGATAGAGAGAGAGAGAGAGTGAATAACACAGGGTCAGAGAGAGAGAGAGCGAGAGAGAATAACACAGGGTCAGAGAGAGATAGAGAGAGAGAGAGAGTGAATAACACAGGGTCAGAGAGAGATAGAGAGCGATAGAGAGAGAATAACACAGGGCCAGAGAGAGATAGAGAGAGAGAGAGAGTGAATAACACAGGGTCAGAGAGAGATAGAGAGCGATAGAGAGAGAATAACACAGGGCCAGAGAGAGCGAGAGAGAGAGAATAACACAGGGTCAGAGAGAGATAGAGAGAGAGAGAGAGTGAATAACACAGCGTCAGAGAGAGATAGAGAGAGAGAGAATAACACAGGGTCAGAGAGAGAGAGAGAGAGAGAAAGAATAACACAGGGTCAGAGAGAGAGAGAATAACACAGGGTGAAAGAGAGAGAGAGAGAGAGAGAGAGAATAACACAGGGTCAGAGAGTGATAGAGAGAGAGCGAGCGAGAATAACACAGGGTCAGAGAGAGAGAGAATAACACAGGGTCAAAGAGAGAGAGAGAGAGAGAGAGAGAGAGAATAACACAGGGTCAGAGAGTGATAGAGAGAGAGCGAGCGAGAATAACACAGGGTCAGAGAGAGAATAACACAGGGTCAAAGAGAGAGAGAGAGAGAGAATAACACAGGGTCAGTGAGTGATAGAGAGAGAATAACACAGGGTCAGAGAGTGATAGAGAGAGAATAACACAGGGTCAGAGAGTGATAGAGAGAGAGAGAGAGAGAATAACACAGGGTCAAAGGGAGAGAGAGAGAGAGAATAACACAGGGTCAGAGAGAGATAGAGAGAGATAGAGAATAACACAGGGTCAGAGTGAGAGAGAGCGAGAGAGAGAGAATAACACAGGGTCAGAGAGAGATAGAGAGAGAGAGAGAGAGAATAACACAGGGTCAGAGAGAGGTAGAGAGAGTGAGAGAGAGAATAACACAGTGTCAGAGAGAGAGAGAGAGAGAGAGAATAACACAGGGTCAGAGAGAGAGAGAGAGCGAGAGAGAATAACACAGGGTCAGAGAGAGAGAGAGCGAGAGAGAATAACACAGGGTCAGAGAGAGATAGAGAGAGAGAGAGAGAATAACACAGGGTCAGAGAGAGAGAGAGCGAGAGAGAATAACACAGGGTCAGAGAGAGATAGAGAGAGAGAGAGAGAGTAACACAGGGTCAGAGAGTGATAGAGAGAGAATAACACAGGGTCAGAGAGAGAGAGAGCGAGAGAGAATAACACAGGGTCAGAGAGAGATAGAAAGAGAATAACACAGGGTCAGAGAGTGATAGAGAGAGAATAACACAGGGTCAGAGAGTGATAGAGAGAGAGAGAGAGAGAATAACACAGGGTCAAAGGGAGAGAGAGAGAGAGAGAGAGAGAATAACACAGGGTCAGAGAGAGATAGAGAGAGATAGAGAATAACACAGGGTCAGAGTGAGAGAGAGCGACATGGAGAGAATAACACAGGGTCAGAGAGAGATAGAGAGAGAGAGAGAGAATAACACAGGGTCAGAGAGAGGTAGAGAGAGAGAGAGAGAGAATAACACAGTGTCAGAGAGAGAGAGAGAGAGAGAGAATAACACAGGGTCAGAGAGAGAGAGAGAGAGAGAGAATAACACAGGGTCAAAGGGAGAGAGAGAGAGAGAGAGAGAGAATAACACAGGGTCAGAGAGAGATAGAGAGAGATAGAGAATAACACAGGGTCAGAGTGAGAGAGAGCGAGAGAGAGAGAATAACACAGGGTCAGAGAGAGATAGAGAGAGAGAGAGAGAGAATAACACAGGGTCAGAGAGAGATAGAGAGAGAGAGAGAGAGAATAACACAGTGTCAAAGAGAGAGAGAGAGAATAACACAGGGTCAGAGAGTGATAGAGAGAGAATAACACAGGGTCAGAGAGTGATAGATAGAGAATAACACAGGGTCAGAGAGTGATAAGAGAGAATAACACAGGGTCAGAGAGAGATAAAGAGCGAAAGAGAGAGAATAACACAGGGCCAGAGAGAGCGAGAGAGAGAGAATAACACAGGGTCAGAGAGAGTTAGAGAGAGAGAGAGAGTGAATAACACAGCGTCAGAGAGACACACAGAGAGAGAGAATAACACAGGGACACAGAGAGATAGAGAGAGAGAGAGAGAATAACACAGGGTCAGAGAGAGATAGAGAGAGAATAACACAGGGTCAGAGAGAGATAGAGAGCGAAGGAGAGAGAATAACACAGGGCCAGAGAGAGTGAGAGAGAGAGAATAACACAGGGTCAGAGAGAGATAGAGAGAGAGAGAGTGAATAACACAGCGTCAGAGAGAGATAGAGAGAGAGAGAATAACACAGGGTCACAGAGAGATAGAGAGAGAGAGAGAGAATAACACAGGGTCAGAGATTGATAGAGAGTGAATAACACAGGGTCAGCGAGGGATAGAGAGCGATAGAGAGAGAATAACACAGGGCCAGAGAGTGCGAGAGAGAGAGAATAACACAGGGTCAGAGAGAGATAGAGAGAGAGAGAGAGAGAATAACCCAGGGTCAGAGAGAGATAGAGAGAGAGAGAGAGAGAATAACACAGGGTCAGAGAGAGAGAGAGAGAGAGCAAGCGAGAATATCACAGGGTCAGAGAGAGAGATAATAACACAGGGTCAGAGAGAGAGAGAGAGAGAGAATAACACAGGGTCAGAGATTGATAGAGAGTGAATAACACAGGGTCAGCGAGGGATAGAGAGCGATAGAGAGAGAATAACACAGGGCCAGAGAGTGCGAGAGAGAGAGAATAACACAGGGTCAGAGAGAGATAGAGAGAGAGAGAGAGAGAATAACCCAGGGTCAGAGAGAGATAGAGAGAGAGAGAGAGAGAATAACACAGGGTCAGAGAGAGAGAGAGAGAGAGCAAGCGAGAATATCACAGGGTCAGAGAGAGAGATAATAACACAGGGTCAGAGAGAGAGAGAGAGAGAGAATAACACAGGGTCAGAGAGAGAGAGAGAGAGAGAGAGAGAATAACACAGGGTCAGAGAGAGAGA